>NC_069505.1:5845492-5918993 GCF_027579735.1 Bombina bombina
CACACAAACATACATTCACACATTTACACACACACACATACTTACACACAAACATACATTCACACATTTACACACACACATACATTCACACATTTACACACAAACATACATTTACACACAAACATACATTTACACACAAACATACATTTACACACAAACATACATTTACACACAAACATACATTTACACACAAACATACATTTACACACAAACATACATTTACACACAAACATACATTCACACACAAACATACATTTACACACAAACATACATTCACACACAAACATACATTCACACATTTACACACAAACATACATTCACACATTTACACACAAAATATAATTTATGTAAGAACTTACCTGATAAATTCATTTCTTTCATATTAACAAGAGTCCATGAGCTAGTGACGTATGGGATATACATTCCTACCAGGAGGGGCAAAGTTTCCCAAACCTTAAAATGCCTATAAATACACCCCTCACCACACCCACAAATCAGTTTAACGAATAGCCAAGAAGTGGGGTGATAAGAAAAAAAGTGCGAAGCATATAAAATAAGGAATTGGAATAATTGTGCTTTATACAAAAAAATCATAACCACCACAAAAAAAAGGGTGGGCCTCATGGACTCTTGTTAATATGAAAGAAATGAATTTATCAGGTAAGTTCTTACATAAATTATGTTTTCTTTCATGTAATTAACAAGAGTCCATGAGCTAGTGACGTATGGGATAATGACTACCCAAGATGTGGATCTTTCCACACAAGAGTCACTAGAGAGGGAGGGATAAAATAAAGACAGCCAATTCCTGCTGAAAATAATCCACACCCAAAATAAAGTTTAACAAAAAACATAAGCAGAAGATTCAAACTGAAACCGCTGCCTGAAGAACTTTTCTACCAAAAACTGCTTCAGAAGAAGAAAATACATCAAAATGGTAGAATTTAGTAAAAGTATGCAAAGAGGACCAAGTTGCTGCTTTGCAGATCTGGTCAACCGAAGCTTCATTCCTAAACGCCCAGGAAGTAGAAACTGACCTAGTAGAATGAGCTGTAATTCTTTGAGGCGGAATTTTACCCGACTCAACATAGGCAAGATGAATTAAAGATTTCAACCAAGATGCCAAAGAAATGGCAGAAGCTTTCTGGCCTTTCCTAGAACCGGAAAAGATAACAAATAGACTAGAAGTCTTACGGAAAGATTTCGTAGCTTCAACATAATATTTCAAAGCTCTAACAACATCCAAAGAATGCAATGATTTCTCCTTAGAATTCTTAGGATTAGGACATAATGAAGGAACCACAATTTCTCTACTAATGTTGTTGGAATTCACAACTTTAGGTAAAAATTCAAAAGAAGTTCGCAACACCGCCTTATCCTGATGAAAAATCAGAAAAGGAGACTCACACGAAAGAGCAGATAATTCAGAAACTCTTCTAGCAGAAGAGATGGCCAAAAGGAACAAAACTTTCCAAGAAAGTAATTTAATGTCCAATGAATGCATAGGTTCAAACGGAGGAGCTTGAAGAGCTCCCAAAACCAAATTCAAACTCCAAGGAGGAGAAATTGACTTAATGACAGGTTTTATACGAACCAAAGCTTGTACAAAACAATGAATATCAGGAAGAATAGCAATCTTTCTGTGAAAAAGAACAGAAAGAGCAGAGATTTGTCCTTTCAAAGAACTTGCGGACAAACCCTTATCTAAACCATCCTGAAGAAACTGTAAAATTCTCGGCATTCTAAAAGAATGCCAAGAAAAATGATGAGAAAGACACCAAGAAATATAAGTCTTCCAGACTCTATAATATATCTCTCGAGATACAGATTTACGAGCCTGTAACATAGTATTAATCACGGAGTCAGAGAAACCTCTATGACCAAGAATCAAGCGTTCAATCTCCATACCTTTAAATTTAAGGATTTCAGATCCGGATGGAAAAAAGGACCTTGTGACAGAAGGTCTGGTCTTAACGGAAGAGTCAATGGTTGGCAAGATGCCATCCGGACAAGATCCGCATACCAAAACCTGTGAGGCCATGCCGGAGCTATTAGTAGAACAAACGAGCATTCCCTCAGAATCTTGGAGATTACTCTTGGAAGAAGAACTAGAGGCGGAAAGATATAGGCAGGATGATACTTCCAAGGAAGTGATAATGCATCCACTGCCTCCGCCTGAGGATCCCGGGATCTGGACAGATACCTGGGAAGTTTCTTGTTTAGATGAGAGGCCATCAGATCTATCTCTGGGAGCCCCCACAATTGAACAATCTGAAGAAATACCTCTGGGTGAAGAGACCATTCGCCCGGATGCAACGTTTGGCGACTGAGATAATCCGCTTCCCAATTGTCTACACCTGGGATATGAACCGCAGAGATTAGACAGGAGCTGGATTCCGCCCAAACCAAAATTCGAGATACTTCTTTCATAGCCAGAGGACTGTGAGTCCCTCCTTGATGATTGATGTATGCCACAGTTGTGACATTGTCTGTCTGAAAACAAATGAACGATTCTCTCTTCAGAAGAGGCCAAAACTGAAGAGCTCTGAAAACTGCACGGAGTTCCAAGATATTGATCGGTAATCTCACCTCTTGAGATTCCCAAACTCCTTGTGCCGTCAGAGATCCCCACACAGCTCCCCAACCTGTGAGACTTGCATCTGTTGAAATTACAGTCCAGGTCGGAAGAACAAAAGAAGCCCCCAGAATTAAACGATGGTGATCTGTCCACCACGTTAGAGAGTGCCGAACAATCGGTTTTAAAGATATTAATTGAGATATCTTCGTGTAATCCCTGCACCATTGGTTCAGCATACAGAGCTGAAGAGGTCGCATGTGAAAACGAGCAAAGGGGATCGCGTCCGATGCAGCAGTCATAAGACCTAGAATTTCCATGCATAAGGCTACCGAAGGGAATGATTGAGACTGAAGGTTTCGACAGGCTGTAATCAATTTTAGACGTCTCTTGTCTGTTAAAGACAAAGTCATGGACACTGAATCTATCTGGAAACCCAGAAAGGTTACCCTTGTTTGAGGAATCAAAGAACTTTTTGGTAAATTGATCCTCCAACCATGATCTTGAAGAAACAACACAAGTCGATTCGTATGAGACTCTGCTAAATGTAAAGACGGAGCAAGTACCAAGATATCGTCCAAATAAGGAAATACCACAATACCCTGTTCTCTGATTACAGACAGAAGGGCACCGAGAATCTTTGTGAAAATTCTTGGAGCTGTAGCAAGGCCAAACGGTAGAGCCACAAATTGGTAATGCTTGTCTAGAAAAGAGAATCTCAGGAACTGATAATGATCTGGATGAATCGGAATATGCAGATATGCATCCTGTAAATCTATTGTGGACATATAATTCCCTTGCTGAACAAAAGGCAATATAGTCCTTACAGTTACCATCTTGAACGTTGGTATCCTTACATAACGATTCAATAATTTTAGATCCAGAACTGGTCTGAAGGAATTCTCCTTCTTTGGTACAATGAAGAGATTTGAATAAAACCCCATCCCCTGTTCCGGAACTGGAACTGGCATAATTACTCCAGCCAACTCTAGATCTGAAACACAATTCAGAAATGCTTGAGCTTTCACTGGATTTACTGGGACATGGGAAAGAAAAAATCTCTTTGCAGGAGGTCTCATCTTGAAACCAATTCTGTACCCTTCTGAGACAATGTTCTGAATCCAAAGATTGTGAACAGAATTGATCCAAATTTCTTTGAAAAAACGTAACCCGCCCCCTACCAGCTGAACTGGAATGAGGGCCGTACCTTCATGTGAACTTAGAAGCAGGCTTTGCCTTTCTAGCAGGCTTGGATTTATTCCAGACTGGAGATGGTTTCCAAACTGAAACTGCTCCTGAGGACGAAGGATCAGGCTTTTGTTCTTTGTTGAAACGAAAGGAACGAAAACGATTGTTAGCCCTGTTTTTACCTTTAGACTTTTTATCCTGTGGTAAAAAAGTTCCTTTCCCACCAGTAACAGTTGAAATAATAGAATCCAACTGAGAACCAAATAATTTGTTTCCCTGGAAAGAAATGGAAAGTAGAGTTGATTTAGAAGCCATATCAGCATTCCAAGTCTTAAGCCATAAAGCTCTTCTGGCTAAGATAGCCAGAGACATAAATCTAACATCAACTCTAATAATATCAAAAATGGCATCACAGATTAAATTATTAGCATGCTGGAGAAGAATAATAATATCATGAGAATCACGATTTGTTACTTGTTGCGCTAGAGTTTCTAACCAAAAAGTTGAAGCTGCAGCAACATCAGCCAATGATATAGCAGGTCTAAGAAGATTACCTGAACATAGATAAGCTTTTCTTAGAAAAGATTCAATTTTTCTATCTAAAGGATCCTTAAACGAGGTACCATCTGATGTAGGAATGGTAGTACGTTTAGCAAGGGTAGAAATAGCCCCATCAACTTTAGGGATTTTGTCCCAAAATTCTAACCTGTCAGGCGGAACAGGATATAATTGCTTAAAACGTTTAGAAGGAGTAAATGAATTACCCAATTTATCCCATTCCTTAGCAATTACTGCAGAAATAGCATTAGGAACAGGAAAGACTTCTGGAATAACCGCAGGAGCTTTAAAAACCTTATCCAAACGTATAGAATTAGTATCAAGAGGACTAGAATCCTCTATTTCTAAAGCAATTAGTACTTCTTTAAGTAAAGAGCGAATAAATTCCATCTTAAATAAATATGAAGATTTATCAGCATCAATCTCTGAGACAGAATCCTCTGAACCAGAAGAGTCCAAAGAATCAGAATGATGGTGTTCATTTAAAAATTCATCTGTAGAGAGAGAAGATTTAAAAGACTTTTTACGTTTACTAGAAGGAGAAATAACAGACAAAGCCTTCTTTATGGATTCAGAAACAAAATCTCTTATATTATCAGGAACATTCTGCACCTTAGATGTTGAGGGAACTGCAACAGGCAATGGTACATCACTAAAGGAAATATTATCTGCATTAACAAGTTTGTCATGACATTTAATACAAACAACAGCTGGAGGAATAGCTACCAAAAGTTTACAGCAGATACACTTAGCTTTGGTAGATCCAGCAGGCAGAGGTTTTCCTGTAGTATCTTCTGGCTCAGATGCAACGTGAGACATCTTGCAATATGTAAGAGAAAAAACAACATATAAAGCAAAATAGATCAAATTCCTTATAAGACAGTTTCAGGAATGGGAAAAAAAATGCCAAACATCAAGCTTCTAGCAACCAGAAGCAAATGAAAAATGAGACTGAAATAATGTGGAGACAAAAGCGACGCCCATATTTTTTGGCGCCAAATAAGACGCCCACATTATTTGGCGCCTAAATGCTTTTGGCGCAAAAAATGACGCCACATCCGGAACGCCGACAGTTTTGGCGCAAAATAACGTCAAAAAATGACGCAACTTCCGGCGACACGTATGACGCCGGAAACGGAAAAGAATTTTTGCGCCAAAAAAGTCCGCGCCAAGAATGACGCAATAAAATGAAGCATTTTCAGCCCCCGCGAGCCTAACAGCCCACAGGGAAAAAAGTCAAATTTTTGAGGTAAGAAAAAATATGATAATTAAAGCATAATCCCAAATATGAAACTGACTGTCTGGAAATAAGGAAAGTTGAACATTCTGAGTCAAGGCAAATAAATGTTTGAATACATATATTTAGAACTTTATAAATAAAGTGCCCAACCATAGCTTAGAGTGTCACAGAAAATAAGACTTACTTACCCCAGGACACTCATCTACATGTTTGTAGAAAGCCAAACCAGTACTGAAACGAGAATCAGTAGAGGAAATGGTAAATATAAGAGTATATCGTCGATCTGAAAAGGGAGGTAAGAGATGAATCTCTACGACCGATAACAGAGAACCTTATGAAATAGACCCCGTAGAAGGAGATCACTGCATTCAATAGGCAATACTCTCCTCACATCCCTCTGACATTCACTGCACGCTGAGAGGAAAACCGGGCTCCAACTTGCTGCGGAGCGCATATCAACGTAGAATCTAGCACAAACTTACTTCACCACCTCCCTTGGAGGCAAAGTTTGTAAAACTGATTTGTGGGTGTGGTGAGGGGTGTATTTATAGGCATTTTAAGGTTTGGGAAACTTTGCCCCTCCTGGTAGGAATGTATATCCCATACGTCACTAGCTCATGGACTCTTGTTAATTACATGAAAGAAACATACATTCACACATTCACACACAAACATACATTCACACATTCACACACAAACATACATTCACACATTCACACACAAACATACATTCACACATTTACACACACACACATTCACACATTTACACACACAAACATACATTCACACATTTACACACACACACACACACAAACATACATTCACACATTTACACACACACACATACTTACACACACAAACATACACACACAAACATACATTCACACATTTACACACACACACACACACACACACACAAACATACATTCACACATTTACACACACATACTTACACACACAAACATACATTCACACATTTACACACACACACATACTTACACACACAAACATACACACACAAACATACATTCACACATTTACACACACACACACATACATTCACACATTTACACACACACACACACATACATTCACACATTTACACACACACACATACATTCACACATTTACACACACACACACACATACATTCACACATTTACACACACACACACACATACTTACACACACACATACATTCACACATTTACACACACACACACATACTTACACACAAACATACATTCACACATTTACACACACACACACATACTTACACACAAACATACATTCACACATTTACACACACATACTTACACACACAAACATACATTCACACATTTACACACACACAAAAACTTTATTACTGCTCTGATTTAGGTGGGCAATAAACTAATGATAATGCAGTGTGAATATGTTTTCCCAAGCATGCAAGCATAACAGGCAGGGATAAGGTTAATAAAAACTGTGCAGACTACAAATCAGTCACAGACAGTACAAGTGTAGGAGCAGACTCCCGAGATAAAGATTTGATTTATTACCTGGGGAAGGCTGAGAGCAGAATAAGACAATCTGCAGAGACAGAGCCTCAGAACGGCTGTTTACTTAGAATTGTCCTGCTGACATATTATTTAAAAAAAAACATGTTTTCCTTACCAGCCTCGCTGTGTGCCTGCTGCTGCCTCTCTGGTCTCTGCTGCTAGCCCTTTTCCCGCGCGTGCAGATACATAGGGAAGCTGGGATGAAGTGATAAGGGAGCAGGAGGTCAGTGTCTTGTTCTCACTCAGTCACTTCCTACCAGCCAGAAGTTTTCCATAAGTTAAATATGTATGTGAAGGCCGGCGGCAACTACACGGGCCACATGACGAGGTCTGGTGGGCCGGATTCGGCCCGCGGGCCTTGTGTTTGACACCCGTGCCTTATTTGATTATACCTATAATCTTGGTTATAGTGTCTGTAGTTATATATATTATCATTATGATCCCAATCATAATGATTACTATTATCATATGGTCTATGCTCAAATGTATTGGGTTCGTATTTGTTTTTTTCAAAAGGTCTCTGTTCAAATCTTTTAAATTTATAGTTTCTATGATTTCCAAATCTTGTATATGGGGCATGTTTCGTGTTTCTATTAAAATAGGAGTCTCTATAATTATTTCCTTTATATGGTTCCTTATATTGGTAGTGTGTATTTTGCTTAATAAAGTTATGGTTAGATCTGCCCGAGTATTCTTTTTTCATCATAGTATTAGCCTTTTCTTTTGTTTTATTAGGTCTTTTTAAAAAAACTTTCAGGTGTTCTTTAGTGTTTACGTCAGTCAGTTATGTCTGCCGTCTCAATATTTTCTAAATCTGGGTTGTCATTATCAATTTTTCTTTTCTTACCAAGTAATCTTCTTCATCTCTATTCACCTTTCTTAGTTTACCATCTAATATATTTTTATTTAAATCTTTCAGTCTTTCTACCAAGTCTTTTTGTTTGTTAATAAACCAGCCTTCTTTATTGTGTACATTTAAGTTTTTTTGTAATTTTCCAAAAAAAAAAAAATCTAGTGTTTGATTTCTAGATTTAACTATAATCTACATTAAATTAAGTGAGGCATTTTCAAGTGTTTCATACCATTCGATATTTAATTCATCCTGCAAGTCAAAATTATACTCTTTCATAAGTCTAAGTCGTCTAGGGACAATTTTCCTATTTATGTATTTTTGCATAAAAGAAACTACTATTTTGTGTTTAAGTTCTTTAGTAAGAATATCTTCTAATTTGTCTAGTGTGAATGATAATACTAATGACCTAAGATAAGTAACATCAAGTTCTGTGTTCTCTATATTCGAAAAAAGGGAATCTCTAAGAGAAAAAACACCCATACTGATCTGTTAGGCCACTCAGCAGTTAGCAGAAGAATGAAGACAAATAAACAAGGGGTTTGTGAGAGGGCTAACAGGGGTGTGGTATCAAGCAGCTTCAAATAGGGATATTCTGCAAAATAACCCAAAACTAAGAATAGTCACAATGTAGTAAGAAAGAAGATGCACTAAAAAAAAAGCTACCACACTCCGTAAATGAATAAAATAAACAGCCTAGCCCTCATGATACAGTGACTTATCACTACCGCTAATACCTCCTCTTACCTACTAAGCTACCAAAGACATTGTTTCAACCTCAGAACTTGCCAATAAGTAACAGAGTTACTCTTAGTTCCTAAAGAATCTTTTATATATTTTTTGCCGTACGTTGGGATTTACGCTTGCACTTATAAGACTTTCCTACACTGTTTAAAATAACAAATTGCAACTTTGTCAGCCTTTCCTTTTTGTATCAAAGATATTTAAGAATATTGTGTTTATTGTTTTTTTACCTAAACCAGCAATATAAAAATATTGTTTTTTTAGCCATACATATCCACCGGTGGAATTCTATTGTTTATTTTAGCTATGTGTTATGTTTTTTATGTTTTGCACCATAATTTAGCACATAATGCATATATAAAATTTCTATTTTATTCATTTACCGAGTATGGTAGCCTTTTTTTAGCGCATCTTCTTTCTTACTACAATAGAGATATTTACGCCATATCTAATGGTAAATCTTTCTAGTTACAGGTTTACGAGCCTGAATCATGGTCTCTATGACCTATTCTGAAAAGCCCCGCTTGGATAAAGTCAATTTCCAGGCAGTCAGCTTCAGAGAAACTAGATGTGGGCGATGGAAGGGCCCTTGAATTAGAAGGTCCTTCCTCAACTGAAGTCTCCAAGGTGGCAGAGAGGACATGTCCACCAGATCTGCATACCAAATCTTGCAAGGCCAAGCCGGTGCAATGAGGATCACCAAAGACCTCTCCTGCTTGATTCGAGCAATAACCCGAGGAAGAAGAGCAAACGGAGGAAATAGGTATGCTAGACTGTAGGTCCAAGGTATCGCCAGTGCGTCTATCAGTACCGCCTGAGGGTTCCTGGACCTCAACCCGTACCTCGGAAGCTTGGAATTCTCCCGAGATGCCATGAGGCCCAATTCCGGCTGACTCCATTTGAGAAGCAGGCTGGAAAACACTTCCGGATGGAGTTCCCACTCCCCGGATGAAAAGTCTGCCTGCTCAGGAAGCCTGCCTCCCAGTTGTCCACCCCTGGGATGTGGATCGCCGACAGACAGCAAGAGTGGGTTTCCGCCCACTGAATTATTTTGGTTACCTCTGTCATTTGCTAAGGAACTCCTTGTTCCTCCCTGATGATTGATGTAAGCCACTGAAGTTATGTTGTACAACTGGAACCTGATAAACTGGACCGAGGCTAACTGGGGCCAGGCCAGAAGAGCATTGAAGATTGCTCTCAGTTCCAGAATATTTATAGGTAGAACAGACTGACGGAGTCCAAACTCCCTGAGCCTTTAGGGAGCCCCAGACTGCTCCCCATCCTAGAAGGCTGGCGTCTGTTGTCACAATCACCCAAGATGGTCTGCGAAAGCAGGTATCCTGGGATAGATGATCCAGAGACAACCACTATTGAAGAGAATCCATTGTCTCCTGCTCCAGAAGCATTCGAGGAGACAAATCCGCATAATCTCCGTTCCATTGCCTGAGCATGTTTAACTGCAGAGGTCTGAGATGGAACCGAGCAAACAGGATGATGTTCATTGCCGCTACCATCAGCCATATTACCTCCATGCATTGAGCCACTGATGGCTTAGGAGTGGACTGAAGGGCTAGACAAGTGTCAGAAAATCTTAATTAATAGGGAATGTATTATGGTTCCCAAGAAAGTTACCCTTGTATTTGGGACTAAGCAACTCTTCTCCAAATTTACCTTCCATCCGTGAGATCGCTGGAAGGATAACAATATTTCCGTGTGGGATCTTGCTTGTTGAAAGGATGGCGCCTGGACCAGGATGTTGTCCAGATAGGGCGCCACTGCAATGCCCCGTAACCGAAGCACCAACAGCGATCCCAGAACCTTTGAAAAAATTCTGGGAGCTGTGGCAAGATAGAAGGGAATAGCCACAAATTGGAAGTGTTTGTCTAGAAAGTCAAATCTTAGAAACTTGTGATGACCCCTGTGAATGGGAACATGCAAGTATGCGTCCTTTAAATCCACAGTTGTCATAAATTGACCCTCTTGGACCAAACTGAGAATGGAATGAATAGTTTCCATCTTGAAGGACGGTACTCTGAGGAACTTGTTTAGACTCTTGAGATCTAAAATAGGCCTGAAGGTTCCCTCTTTTTTGGGAACCACGAACAGAATGGAATAAAATCCCAGACCCTGTTCCCGAATCGGAACTGAAACTATCACTCCCAGGTCGGAGAGGTCTCCTAATACAGTGTAAGAACGCCTCTCTTTCTGTCTGGTCTACAGATAATCTTGAAAGCAGAAACCTGCCCTCTGGAAGGAAAACTTTTGAACTCTAGTTTGTATCCCTGGGACACTTTCTACTGCCCAGGGATCCTAAACATCTCAAACCCAAGCCTAAGTGAAGAAGGAAAGTCTGCCCCCTACAAGATCCGGTCCCGGATCGGGGGCAGACCCTTAATGCTGTCTTTGATTCAATAGCAGGCTTCTTGGATCATTTTCCCTTATTCCAAAACTGATTGGGTCTCCATGAAGGTTTAGACTGTTTGGAGGCGGAAGGGGAAGATTTTCCCTTGAAATTTCGAAAGGAACGAAAATTACTCTGTCCCTTTTGTTTGATTCTCTTATCCTGAGGGAGAAGATGACCCTTACCTCCCGTAATATCAGAGATTATTTCCATCATGCCAGGTCCAAACAAGTTCTTCCCCTTGTAAGGAATCGCTAAAAGCTTAGACTTAGAGGATACGTCCGCAGACCAAGGTTTTAGCCATAAGGCTCTGCGAGCTAGAACAGAAAAACCTGAAATCTTTGCTCCCAGTTTGATAACTTGAAGGGAAGCATCCGTAATAAAGGAATAAGCCAATTTAAGAGCCTTAATCCTATCCTGGATTTCATCCAGGGGAGTTACTGTCATAAAAGCATCAGACAACACATCAAACCAATATGTCGCTGCACTAGTGACGGTAGCAATGCATACAGCCGGCTGCCATTGTAAGCCCTAGTGTACATACATCTTTTTGAGTAACCCCTCTAATTTTTTATCCATAGGATCTTTGAAAGCACAACTATCCTCTATGGGTATAGTAGTTCTCTTAGCTAAGGTGGAAACAGCTCCTTCCACCTTGGTGACTGTTTGCCAAGCCTCCTTAACCGAGTCGGCTATGTGAAACATCTTTTTAAATATAGGAGATGGAGAAAAAGGTATACCCGGTCTCTCCCACTCCTTAGCAATGATCTCAGAAGCTTGGTCTGGTAACGGAAAAACCTCTATGGAGGAAGGTACCTCAAAATATTTGTTCAGCTTAATGGGTTTCTTGGGATTAACAACTACCGTGGAGTAGCTGTCATCCAGAGTAGCTAAAACCTCCTTAAGTAACAGACAGAGGTGTTCTAGCTTAAACCTGAAGGATACAACTTAAGTATCAGCAAGAGGAATTACACTGTCAGAATCTGAAATTTCACCTTCAGATGCTACTATGGTATCATCCTCCTCAGGCTTCTGCGTCAGAAACCTGGCTTACTGAATTTCTAATTTTCCTCTTACGCTTTCCCTGCAACATTGGGAAAGCAGACAACACATCTGAAACTGCAGAAGACATGAGAGAAGCAATGTCTTTTAAAGTAACTCCTGCGGGAGCTAGAGAGGAAACGCAGGGCACTGCATGTTAGGGCGTTAAAACTTGGGATGCTTGAGGAGAAAGCTGCGGCATATATTGAACCTCATCATTAGACTCCTGGACAACATCGGCTTTAGAAAATGCTGGCTCAGAATTTTTTTTTTCCCTATAACAAAGTCCCTCTTCCACATTGGCATCAAAACACAAGGAACAAGTGACATTTTGTAAGGCCTCTTGGTCCATACTGGTTCACAATAGTTCAATTAATTAAATTTATAATAAAAATTTCTAAGTGAAAAAAACGTTACTGTCTCTTTAAATTTTAAAAGTAACTTTTTTTTACCAGAGCTTGCAAAAATACAAAATCAGCAGATTACTAATAATATAACACCTCAGCAGCTTACCTGACTCGCAGTACCGGGGCTATTCTGGTTTTATTTCATAAAACGATCCGGAACTCAGCAGGAGGAGAAAACAGAATTTATGTTTACCTGATAAATTACTTTCTCCAACGGTGTGTCCGGTCCACGGCGTCATCCTTACTTGTGGGATATTCTCTTCCCCAACAGGAAATGGCAAAGAGCCCAGCAAAGCTGGTCACATGATCCCTCCTAGGCTCCGCCTTCCCCAGTCATTCGACCGACGTAAAGGAGGAATATTTGCATAGGAGAAATCATATGATACCGTGGTGACTGTAGTTAAAGAAAATAAATTATCAGACCTGATTAAAAAACCAGGGCGGGCCGTGGACCGGACACACCGTTGGAGAAAGTAATTTATCAGTTAAACATAAATTCTGTTTTCTCCAACATTGGTGTGTCCGGTCCACGGCGTCATCCTTACTTGTGGGAACCAATACCAAAGCTTTAGGACACGGATGAAGGGAGGGAGCAAATCAGGTCACCTAGATGGAAGGCACCACGGCTTGCAAAACCTTTCTCCCAAAAATAGCCTCAGAAGAAGCAAAAGTATCAAATTTGTAAAATTTAGTAAAAGTGTGCAGTGAAGACCAAGTCGCTGCCTTACATATCTGATCAACAGAAGCCTCGTTCTTGAAGGCCCATGTGGAAGCCACGGCCCTAGTGGAATGAGCTGTGATTCTTTCAGGAGGCTGCCGTCCGGCAGTCTCGTAAGTCAATCTGATGATGCTTTTAAGCCAAAAAGAGAGAGAGGTAGAAGTTGCTTTTTGACCTCTCCTTTTACCAGAATAAACAACAAACAAGGAAGATGTTTGTCTAAAATCCTTTGTAGCATCTAAATAGAATTTTAGAGCACGAACTACATCCAAATTGTGCAACAAACGTTCCTTCTTTGAAACTGGATTCGGACACAAAGAAGGCACGACTATCTCCTGGTTAATGTTTTTGTTAGAAACAACTTTCGGAAGAAAACCAGGTTTAGTACGCAAAACCACCTTATCTGCATGGAACACCAGATAAGGAGGAGAACACTGCAGAGCAGATAACTCTGAAACTCTTCTAGCAGACGAAATTGCAACCAAAAACAAAACTTTCCAAGATAATTACTTAATATCAACGGAATGTAAGGGTTCAAACGGAACCCCCTGAAGAACTGAAAGAACTAAATTGAGACTCCAAGGAGGAGTCAAAGGTTTGTAAACAGGCTTGATTCTAACCAGAGCCTGAACAAAAGCTTGAACATCTGGCACAGCTGCCAGCTTTTTGTGAAGTAACACAGACAAAGCAGAAATCTGTCCCTTCAAAGAACTTGCAGATAATCCTTTCTCCAAACCTTCTTGAAGAAAGGATAGAATCTTAGGAATTTTTATCTTGTCCAAGGGAATCCTTTAGATTCACACCAACAGATATATCTTTTCCATATTTTATGGTAGATTTTTCTAGTTACAGGCTTTCTGGCCTGAACAAGAGTATCAATGACAGAATCTGAGAACCCTCGCTTTGATAAAATCAAGCGTTCAATCTCCAAGCAGTCAGTTGGAGTGAGACCAGATTCGGATGTTCGAACGGACCTTGAACAAGAAGGTCCCGTCTCAAAGGTAGCTTCCATGGTGGAGCCGATGACATATTCACCAGGTCTGCATACCAAGTCCTGCGTGGCCACGCAGGAGCTATCAAGATCACCGATGCCCTCTCCTGATTGATCCTGGCTACCAGCCTGGGGATGAGAGGAAACGGTGGGAATACATACGCTAGTTTGAAGGTCCAAGGTGCTACTAGTGCATCTACTAGAGTCGCCTTGGGATCCCTGGATCTGGACCCGTAGCAAGGAACCTTGAAGTTCTGACGAGAGGCCATCAGATCCATGTCTGGAATGCCCCACAACTGAGTAATTTGGGCAAAGATTTCCGGATGGAGTTCCCACTCCCCCGGATGAAATGACTGACGACTCAGAAAATCCGCTTCCCAATTATCCACTCCTGGGATGTGGATTGCAGACAAGTGGCAGGAGTGAGTCTCCGCCCATTGAATGATTTTGGTCACTTCTTCCATCGCCAGGGAACTCCTTGTTCCCCCCTGATGGTTGATGTACGCAACAGTCGTCATGTTGTCCGATTGAAACCGTATGAATTTGGCCTTTGCTAGCTGAGGCCAAGCCTTGAGAGCATTGAATATCGCTCTTAGTTCCAGAATATTTATCGGGAGAAGAGATTCTTCCCGAGACCAAAGACCCTGAGCTTTCAGGAGTCCCCAGACCGCGCCCCAGCCCACCAGACTGGCGTCGGTCGTGACAATGACCCACTCTGGTCTGCGGAAGCTCATCCCCTGTGACAGGTTGTCCAGGGACAGCCACCAACGGAGTGAATCTCTGGTCCTCTGATCTACTTGTATCGTCGGAGACAAGTCTGTATAATCCCCATTCCACTGACTGAGCATGCACAGTTGTAATGGTCTTAGATGAATTCGCGCAAAAGGAACTATGTCCATTGCCGCGACCATCAAACCTATTACTTCCATGCACTGCGCTATGGAAGGAAGAGGAACAGAATGAAGTACTTGACAAGAGTTTAGAAGTTTTGATTTTCTGGCCTCTGTCAGAAAAATCCTCATTTCTAAGGAGTCTATTATTGTTCCCAAGAAGGGAATTCTTGTTGACGGAGATAGAGAACTTTTTTCTACGTTCACTTTCCACCCATGAGATCTGAGAAAGGCCAGGACGATGTCCGTGTGAGCCTTTGCTTGTGGAAGGGACGACGCTTGAATCAGAATGTCGTCCAAGTAAGGTACTACTGCAATGCCCCTTGGTCTTAGCACCGCTAGAAGGGACCCCAGTACCTTTGTGAAAATTCTTGGAGCAGTGGCTAATCCGAACGGAAGTGCCACAAACTGGTAATGCTTGTCCAGAAAGGCGAACCTTAGGAACCGATGTTCCTTGTGGATAGGAATATGTAGATACGCATCCTTTAAATCCACCGTGGTCATGAATTGACCTTCCTGGATGGAAGGAAGAATTGTTCGAATGGTTTCCATTTTGAACGATGGAACCCTGAGAAACTTGTTTAGGATCTTGAGATCTAAGATTGGTCTGAATGTTCCCTCTTTTTTGGGAACTATGAACAGATTGGAGTAGAACCCCATCCCTTGTTCTCCTAATGGAACAGGATGAATCACTCCCATTTTTAACAGGTCTTCTACACAATGTAAGAATGCCTGTTTTTTTATGTGGTCTGAAGACAATTGAGACCCGTGGAACCTCCCCCTTGGGGGAAGCCCCTTGAATTCCAGAAGATAACCTTGGGAGACTATTTCCAGCGCCCAAGGATCCAGAACATCTCTTGCCCAAGCCTGAGCGAAGAGAGAGAGTCTGCCCCCCACCAGATCCGGTCCCGGATCGGGGGCCAACATCTCATGCTGTCTTGGTAGCAGTGGCAGGTTTCTTGGCCTGCTTACCTTTGTTCCAGCCTTGCATTGGCCTCCAGGCTGGCTTGGCTTGAGAAGTATTACCCTCTTGCTTAGAGGATGTAGCACTTGGGGCTGGTCCGTTTCTGCGAAAGGGACGAAAATTTGGTTTATTTTTAGCCTTGAAAGACCTATCCTGAGGAAGGGCGTGGCCCTTACCCCCAGTGATATCAGAAATAATCTCTTTCAAGTCAGGGCCAAACAGCGTTTTCCCCTTGAAAGGAATGTTAAGCAATTTGTTCTTGGAAGACGCATCCGCTGACCAAGATTTTAGCCAAAGCGCTCTGCGCGCCACAATAGCAAACCCAGAATTTTTCGCCGCTAATCTAGCCAATTGCAAAGTGGCGTCTAGGGTGAAAGAGTTAGCCAATTTGAGAGCATGAATTCTGTCCAAAATCTCCTCATAAGAAGAATCTTTATTGAGCGCCTTTTCTAGTTCATCGAACCAGAAACACGCTGCTGTAGTGACAGGAACAATGCATGAAATTGGTTGTAGAAGGTAACCTTGCTGAACAAACATCTTTTTAAGCAAACCCTCTAATTTTTTATCCATAGGATCTTTGAAAGCACAACTATCTTCTATGGGTATAGTGGTGCGTTTGTTTAGAGTAGAAACCGCCCCCTCGACCTTGGGGACTGTCTGCCATAAGTCCTTTCTGGGGTCGACCATAGGAAACAATTTCTTAAATATAGGGGGAGGGATGAAAGGTATGCCGGGCCTTTCCCATTCTTTGTTTACAATATCCGCCACCCGCTTGGGTATAGGAAAAGCTTCGGGGGGCCCCGGGACCTCTAGGAACTTGTCCATCTTACATAATTTCTCTGGAATGACCAAATTCTCACAATCATCCAGAGTGGATAACACCTCCTTAAGCAGAGCGCGGAGGTGTTCCAATTTAAATTTGAATGTAATCACATCAGGTTCGGCTTGTTGAGAAATTTTCCCTGAATCCGAAATTTCTCCCTCAGACAAAACCTCCCTGGCCCCCTCAGACTGGTGTAGGGGCACTTCAGAACCAATATCATCAGCGTCCTCATGCTCTTCCGTATTTTCTAAAACAGAGCAGTCGCGCTTTCGCTGATAAGTGGGCATTTTGGCTAAAATGTTTTTGATAGAATTATCCATTACAGCCGTTAATTGTTGCATAGTAAGGAGTATTGGCGCACTAGATGTACTAGGGGCCTCCTGTGTGGGCAAGACTGGCGTAGACGAAGGAGGGGATGATGCAGTACCATGCTTACTCCCCTCACTTGAGTTATCATCTTGGGCATCATTTTCTCTAAATTTTGTGTCACATAAATCACATCTATTTAAATGAGAAGGAACCTTGGCTTCCCCACATACAGAACACAGTCTATCTGGTAGTTCAGACATGTTAAACAGGCATAAACTTGATAACAAAGTACAAAAAACGTTTTAAAATAAAACCGTTACTGTCACTTTAAATTTTAAACTGAACACACTTTATTACTGCAAATGTGAAAAAGTATGAAGGAATTGTTCAAAATTCACCAAAATTTCACCACAGTGTCTTAAAGCCTTAAAAGTATTGCACACCAAATTTGAAAGCTTTAACTCTTAAAATAACGGAACCGGAGCCGTTTTTATGTTTAACCCCTATACAGTCCCTGGTATCTGCTTTGCTGAGACCCAACCAAGCCCAAAGGGGAATACGATACCAAATGACGCCTTCAGAAAGCCTTTTCTATGTATCTGAGCTCCTCACACATGCATCTGCATGTCATGCTTCTCAAAAACAACTGCGCAATAGAGGCGCGAAAATGAGGCTCTGCCTATGATTAGGGAAAGCCCCTAGAGAACAAGGTGTCCAATACAGTGCCTGCCGGTTATTTTACATAATTCCCAAGAATAAAATAATTCCTCAAAGCTATGAAGTATTAAAAATGCTTATATATCAATCGTTTTAGCCCAGAAAATGTCTACCAGTCTTAAAAGCCCTTGTGAAGCCCTTTATTCTTATGTAATAAAAATGGCTTACCGGATCCCATAGGGAAAATGACAGCTTCCAGCATTACATAGTCTTGTTAGAAATGTGTCATACCTCAAGCAGCAAAAGTCTGCTCACTGTTTCCCCCAACTGAAGTTAATTCCTCTCAACAGTCCTGTGTGGAAACAGCCATCGATTTTAGTAACGGTTGCTAAAATCATTTTCCTCTTACAAACAGAAATCTTCATCACTTTTCTGTTTCAGAGTAAATAGTACATACCAGCACTATTTTAAAATAACAAACTCTTGATTGAAGAATAAAAACTACAGTTAAACACCAAAAAACTCTAAGCCATCTCCGTGGAGATGTTGCCTGTACAACGGCAAAGAGAATGACTGGGGAAGGCGGAGCCTATGAGGGATCATGTGACCAGCTTTGCTGGGCTCTTTGCCATTTCCTGTTGGGGAAGAGAATATCCCACAAGTAAGGATGACGCCGTGGACCGGACACACCTATGTTGGAGAAAGCAAGCGTTTTCTGGTACTAGAAATGCATGTTTGTACAGAGAATCATGCTTTTCTAGACACATTATGAAGATCTTTTATCTGTGTATCTCACACTGAGGCGCAATAAAAGTGGCGCGCAACTGAGTTATGATCCGCCCATCGTGGGTATTGCCATAAGGAACAATCTCCTGGTCAGTATTTTACCAAGTTAAACCTCCGGGAGAGTAAAACCACCAGAGCCATTTGCAATAACTGTCTCCCAGCCCTAGTGCCTGCATCATAAGGCTGTCAAAAGTCCTCTCCATCTAGGAGAGTTTACGTGTCCCACCACAAAAAAAAGCCCCTCTTCAATTCTTAGCCCTTCATTATTCGAATATTTGAGATGTAGTGCTCACTTCTTTCTGAGTGTTGTTTCTGTTGTCCCCAGAAATAAAAAAGTTAGCACTTACCTTATACATCTGCCTGACAGCAAGGCAGCTCACAGGCTTGAGAGGTCCTCTCCCTCACATCGACCTGTGGAGAAATAAAAAGGCTGAGTAAATTACCCTCAGACTTTAGGAGTAGGGCAGTATGAAATGCATGGGAGGCGCAGTGAAAATTATGTCCCACCAGTTCCCATTGCTCTAAAGCCACCACTGCTCTTCTACTGAAGAGACTGATATGGACTACGGCTACACCCTAGAACAGTGCTTTCCAAACTGTGTGTCGGCAGCAGTGTGTAGGTGTGTAGGTGTGTCCCTGCTTCAGCACAATTTTTTTTTTAATTTAATTTATTTTTTTTGGGGGGGGGGGGGTTCTGACTTTCCGCCTGCTTGCTACGCATATCACATGATTGACTCATGATTGATACCTAGTGGGTCACAGATCATCTTATCCTATTGCCGCAGCTCAGTGGGAACTGAAACTATTCCAATTGGCGGCTTTGGGGGCACATTGGCTCCTGACTGCACGTGTAGTCTCCTTAATTAGCTTGTGACTGCATGTGTAGTCAGTGAGTGTGACAACACAGTGTGTTTGCAGCGCGGGCAGTAGTCCGACTCACCGAGGGCGGCAGCTTAAACGCTGAGCTGAAGTCAAGTCAGTGGGTGTTTTTTTGCAGCTAGCTCCCAGTAGTGCACTGCTGCTCCTGCTCTTGATATATGGATAGGAAGTGGAAGCTTAAAAATGCTTGATGATGAAATGTGAGTGTCTTTATCTAATATTCCACCAAATATTCAGAAATTGTGTTCATCCCATCAACCTCATACATCCCATTAAAATAGTAAGTTATTGGTGTAGTTATTTTTTAATTCTTGCACATACATACGGTTACTTGTAAATACATTTAGTTATTATATAATTTATGTATGTGTCCGTATCTCTTAAAACAAGTGAGTTTAACCTCCTTTTTACTAGTACAACTGATTTACTGTGTCACGAAATGATGTAGGGCTAAAAAGTGTGTCACCAAGATGAAAAGTTTGGAAAGCTCTGCCCTAGAACAAAGCAGCACAATCTTGTAATACTTCTTGTAATTCTTGATTGAAGAATCTTTTCTAACACCTAAATTTACCACCTCCTTGCACTTAACGTAGGCAAAGAGAATGACTGGGTTGGGAGGGAGGGGAGGTGATATTTAACAGCTTTGCTGTGGTGCTCTTTGCCGCCTCCTGCAGGGCAGGAGTGATATTCCCCAATAGTAATTAGATGATCCGTGAACTCATCGTGTCATTAAAAAGAAAACAAATAGGACCCCTCGCTGCAACATAAGAGGATCACACATAAACCCATAAAATTTATATCTGCTTATACCAAAAACCAAGCCTCATACAACGGTTAACCCCTTCATCACCATTAAAGAGGGAACAGCGTCTCACATCTCACATTAAGTGCCTCCACACTGCCATGAGTAATATCCTAGCAGGATATATTTTGTTCCCATAAAATTTGCAGGAGTCTATAAAGTGCACCATCTCCCGCTTTAAAAGAACAAAGGGCACTTACCTGCATCTGGCCGTCCAGCAGCAGGAGAGCTCAATAGGTTTGAGAGGCATTCTCCCTCACATGGACCTATGCGAAAGAAGACTGAATAATCTTACTCAGGCTTTCAAGTTAGGGCAGCAACAATTATTTGGGAGGTGCATTGAGCATTATACCTCACAAGTTCCCAATTGCTTAAAAGCCACCACTGCTCTACTGAAGAAACTGACATGGGCTACGGCTAAACCCCAGGAAGGAACAGAACAAACTTGCTCTGCTTTAAAATACAAATATTGATTCAAGAATCTTCTTTCAGACACCTAAACTTTACGACCTCCTCGCTCTTAAAGGGACACTGAACCCATATTTTTTTCTTTCATGATCCAGATAGAGCATGCAATTTTTTTTTTTTTATTAATTTATAATTTTATTGAGGTTTCAAAAGTAATATATTACAACAAGGTTATAGTCTAGTCATGAACAAACGCAATTGACATCATATAAACAGTATTATCCCGAATAGCATAATAATTAAGAGTTCAAACTATAGATCTCTAGCATAAAATTCTCAGAGACAGTGATAATATTCATCAGTCTAACGGACATACCTGTATCAAAATAGCAAGCTAAAGCAATCAATGGCTAACCTCATATTCGGAGATGAAACCTCTTTTTTGTTTAGGGGGTATAGGGAAGGAAAATCAGTGGGCCAAAGCCACTCGCATAAGGGGAAAGAAGGGTATATGCTGTAATAAAATTTCTAGTTGAGCTAGTGAATATACCATGACATGGAGGGGGTGTTAAATCTGCATAGGTAAATTAGAGGGTTAACATGTAACCGTAAAGGAGTGGACGGTAGGAAATAGGGAGTCTGCCACAAGTAGTTACGAAAGAGGGTGGGGTAAACCTAGGTATATCAGGTAGTCATGCTGGCAAAAATATATATATATATATATATATATATATATATATATATATATATATATATATATATATATATATATATATATATATATATATATATGTGAAATGGGGGTAACTAGGGTTCAGAGGTAACACAGGATCAGATGTAGATATAATTTACAATAGTGGAGTAGGACTGATCTAGTGCCGATATCCAATAAAATTCAGCTGACAGTATGGCTCATTAAACACCTTTTAAGTATGACATAACATCTCAAGCCCCCTACATAACAGCATCTATCCCCATCTACACATTAGACTAGAAGAAAACATCAATAAATCATAAACACCCAAAGTGACAAAGCTGTTTCCCTAATATGGGTTTGCAAGTAAAGTAAGTGCAAAAGTTATTCTGTTACTGTCCAAGTAGAGTCAGAGCTGGGGCTGTGTAGGGAATTATGCAACAACGGGGTAGAGAGCGTCCACGTGGGTAATGAACTGAACACTTTAGGCTCAATAGTGGAAAACTAAATATACACAGGACCCCACATAGGTAGGAAGGGATCGAAAACAGAATTTATGTTTACCTGATAAATTACTTTCTCCAACGGTGTGTCCGGTCCACGGCGTCATCCTTACTTGTGGGATATTCTCTTCCCCAACAGGAAATGGCAAAGAGCCCAGCAAAGCTGGTCACATGATCCCTCCTAGGCTCCGCCTTCCCCAGTCATTCGACCGACGTAAAGGAGGAAAATTTGCATAGGAGAAACCATATGATACTGTGGTGACTGTAGTTAAAGAAAATAAATTATCAGACCTGATCAAAAAACCAGGGCGGGCCGTGGACCGGACACACCGTTGGAGAAAGTAATTTATCAGGTAAACATAAATTCTGTTTTCTCCAACATAGGTGTGTCCGGTCCACGGCGTCATCCTTACTTGTGGGAACCAATACCAAAGCTTTAGGACACGGATGAAGGGAGGGAGCAAATCAGGTCACCTAGATGGAAGGCACCACGGCTTGCAAAACCTTTCTCCCAAAAATAGCCTCAGAAGAAGCAAAAGTATCAAATTTGTAAAATTTAGTAAAAGTGTGCAGTGAAGACCAAGTCGCTGCCTTACATATCTGATCAACAGAAGCCTCGTTCTTGAAGGCCCATGTGGAAGCCACAGCCCTAGTGGAATGAGCTGTGATTCTTTCAGGAGGCTGCCGTCCGGCAGTCTCATAAGTCAATCTGATGATGCTTTTAATCCAAAAAGAGAGAGAGGTAGAAGTTGCTTTTTGACCTCTCCTTTTACCAGAATAAACAACAAACAAGGAAGATGTTTGTCTAAAATCCTTTGTAGCATCTAAATAGAATTTTAGAGCACAAACAACATCCAAATTGTGCAACAAACGTTCCTTCTTTGAAACTGGATTCGGACACAAAGAAGGCACGACTATCTCCTGGTTAATGTTTTTGTTAGAAACAACTTTCGGAAGAAAACCAGGTTTAGTACGTAAAACCACCTTATCTGCATGGAACACCAGATAAGGAGGAGAACACTGCAGAGCAGATAATTCTGAAACTCTTCTAGCAGAAGAAATTGCAACCAAAAACAAAACTTTCCAAGATAATAACTTAATATCAACGGAATGTAAGGGTTCAAACGGAACCCCCTGAAGAACTGAAAGAACTAAATTGAGACTCCAAGGAGGAGTCAAAGGTTTGTAAACAGGCTTGATTCTAACCAGAGCCTGAACAAAGGCTTGAACATCTGGCACAGCTGCCAGCTTTTTGTGAAGTAACACAGACAAGGCAGAAATCTGTCCCTTCAAGGAACTAGCAGATAATCCTTTCTCCAAACCTTCTTGAAGAAAGGATAGAATCTTAGGAATTTTTACCTTGTCCCAAGGGAATCCTTTAGATTCACACCAACAGATATATCTTTTCCATATTTTGTGGTAAATTTTTCTAGTTACAGGCTTTCTGGCCTGAACAAGAGTATCAATGACAGAATCTGAGAACCCTCGCTTTGATAAGATCAAGCGTTCAATCTCCAAGCAGTCAGTTGGAGTGAGACCAGATTCGGATGTTCGAACGGACCTTGAACAAGAAGGTCTCGTCTCAAAGGTAGCTTCCATGGTGGAGCCGATGACATATTCAAAAGGTCTGCATACCAAGTCCTGCGTGGCCACGCAGGAGCTATCAAGATCACCGATGCTCTCTCCTGATTGATCCTGGCTACCAGCCTGGGAATGAGAGGAAACGGCGGGAATACATAAGCTAGTTTGAAGGTCCAAGGTGCTACTAGTGCATCTACTAGAGTCGCCTTGGGATCCCTGGATCTGGACCCGTAGCAAGGAACCTTGAAGTTCTGACGAGAGGCCATCAGATCCATGTCTGGAATGCCCCACAATTGAGTAATTTGGGCAAAGATTTCCGGATGGAGTTCCCACTCCCCCGGATGAAATGTCTGACGACTCAGAAAATCCGCTTCCCAATTTTCCACTCCTGGGATGTGGATTGCAGACAAGTGGCAGGAGTGAGTCTCCGCCCATTGAATGATTTTGGTCACTTCTTCCATCGCCAGGGAACTCCTTGTTCCCCCCTGATGGTTGATGTACGCAACAGTTGTCATGTTGTCTGATTGAAACCGTATGAACTTGGCCTTTGCTAGCTGAGGCCAAGCCTTGAGAGCATTGAATATCGCTCTCAGTTCCAGAATATTTATCGGTAGAAGAGATTCTTCCCGAGACCAAAGACCCTGAGCTTTCAGGGGTCCCCAGACCGCGCCCCAGCCCACCAGACTGGCGTCGGTCGTGACAATTACCCACTCTGGTCTGCGGAAGCTCATCCCCTGTGACAGGTTGTCCAGGGACAGCCACCAACGGAGTGAATCTCTGGTCCTCTGATTTACTTGTATCGTCGGAGACAAGTCTGTATAGTCCCCATTCCACTGACTGAGCATGCACAGTTGTAATGGTCTTAGATGAATGCGCGCAAAAGGAACTATGTCCAGTGCCGCTACCATCAAACCTATTACTTCCATGCACTGCGCTATGGAAGGAAGAGGAACAGAATGAAGTATTTGACAAGAGTTCAGAAGTTTTGTTTTTCTGGCCTCTGTCAGAAAAATCCTCATTTCTAAGGAGTCTATTATTGTTCCCAAGAAGGGAACCCTTGTTGACGGAGATAGAGAACTCTTTTCTACGTTCACTTTCCATCCGTGAGATCTGAGAAAGGCCAAGACAATGTCCGTGTGAGCCTTTGCTTGAGGAAGGGACGACGCTTGAATCAGAATGTCGTCCAAGTAAGGTACTACTGCAATGCCCCTTGGTCTTAGCACCGCTAGAAGGGACCCCAGTACCTTTGTGAAAATCCTTGGAGCAGTGGCTAATCCGAACGGAAGTGCCACAAACTGGTAATGCTTGTCCAGGAATGCGAACCTTAGGAACCGATGATGTTCCTTGTGGATAGGAATATGTAGATACGCATCCTTTAAATCCACCGTGGTCATGAATTGACCTTCCTGGATGGAAGAATTGTTCGAATGGTTTCCATTTTGAACGATGGAACCTTGAGAAACTTGTTTAGGATCTTGAGATCTAAGATTGGTCTGAACGTTCCCTCTTTTTTTGGGAACTACGAACAGATTGGAGTAGAACCCCATCCCTTGTTCTCCTAATGGAACAGGATGAATCACTCCCATTTTTAACAGGTCTTCTACACAATGCAAGAATGCCTGTTTTTTTATGTGGTCTGAAGACAATTGAGACCTGTGGAACCTCCCCCTTGGGGGAAGCCCCTTGAATTCCAGAAGATAACCTTGGGAGACTATTTCTAGCGCCCAAGGATCCAGAACATCTCTTGCCCAAGCCTGAGCGAAGAGAGAGAGTCTGCCCCCCACCAGATCGGGTCCCGGATCGGGGGCCAACATCTCATGCTGTCTTGGTAGCAGTGGCAGGTTTCTTGGCCTGCTTTCCTTTGTTCCAGCCTTGCATTGGTCTCCAGGCTGGTTTGGCTTGAGAAGTATTACCCTCCTGCTTAGAGGACGTAGCACTTGGGGCTGGTCCGTTTCTGCGAAAGGGACGAAAATTAGGTTTATTTTTGGCCTTGAAAGACCTATCCTGAGGAAGGGCGTGGCCCTTGCCCCCAGTGATATCAGAGATAATCTCTTTCAAGTCAGGGCCAAACAGCGTTTTCCCCTTGAAAGGAATGTTAAGCAATTTGTTCTTGGAAGACGCATCCGCTGACCAAGATTTTAACCAAAGCGCTCTGCGCGCCACAATAGCAAACCCAGAATTTTTCGCCGCTAACCTAGCCAATTGCAAAGTGGCGTCAAGGGTGAAAGAATTAGCCAATTTGAGAGCACGAATTCTGTCCATAATCTCCTCATAAGAAGAAGAATTATTATTGATCGCCTTTTCTAGCTCATCGAACCAGAAACACGCGGCTGTAGTGACAGGGACAATGCATGAAATTGGTTGTAGAAGGTAACCTTGCTGAACAAACATCTTTTTAAGCAAACCTAATTTTTTATCCATAGAATCTTTGAAAGCACAACTATCTTCTATGGGTATAGTGGTGCGTTTGTTTAGAGTAGAAACCGCCCCCTCGACCTTGGGGACTGTCTGCCATAAGTCCTTTCTGGGGTCGACCATAGGAAACAATTTTTTAAATATGGGGGGAGGGACGAAAGGTATACCGGGCCTTTCCCATTCTTTATTTACAATGTCCGCCACCCGCTTGGGTATAGGAAAAGCTTCGGGGGGCCCCGGGACCTCTAGGAACTTGTCCATTTTACATAGTTTCTCTGGAATGACCAAATTCTCACAATCATCCAGAGTGGATAACACCTCCTTAAGCAGAGCGCGGAGATGTTCCAACTTAAATTTAAATGAAATCACATCAGGTTCAGCTTGTTGAGAAATTTTCCCTGAATCTGAAATTTCTCCCTCAGACAAAACCTCCCTGGCCCCCTCAGACTGGTGTAGGGGCCCTTCAGAACCAATATCATCAGCGTCCTCATGCTCTTCAGTATTTTCTAAAACAGAGCAGTCGCGCTTTCGCTGATAAGTGGGCATTTTGGCTAAAATGTTTTTGATAGAATTATCCATTACAGCCGTTAATTGTTGCATAGTAAGGAGTATTGGCGCGCTAGATGTACTAGGGGCCTCCTGTGTGGGCAAGACTGGTGTAGACGAAGGAGGGGATGATGCAGTACCATGCTTACTCCCCTCACTTGAGGAATCATCTTGGGCATCATTTTCTCTAAATTTTGTGTCACATAAATCACATCTATTTAAATGAGAAGGAACCTTGGCTTCCCCACATTCAGAACACAGTCTATCTGGTAGTTCAGACATGTTAAACAGGCATAAACTTGATAACAAAGTACAAAAAACGTTTTAAAATAAAACAGTTACTGTCACTTTAAATTTTAAACTGAACACACTTTATTACTGCAATTGCGAAAAAGTATGAAGGAATTGTTCAAAATTCACCACAGTGTCTTAAAGCCTTAAAAGTATTGCACACCAAATTTGGAAGCTTTAACCCTTAAAATAACGGAACCGGAGCCGTTTTTATATTTAACCCCTTTACAGTCCCTGGTATCTGCTTTGCTGAGACCCAACCAAGCCCAAAGGGGAATACGATACCAAATGACGCCTTCAGAAAGTCTTTTCTATGTATCAGAGCTCCTCACACATGCATCTGCATGTCATGCTTCTCAAAAACAAGTGCGCAATACAGGCGCGAAAATGAGACTCTGCCTATGATTAGGGAAAGCCCCTAGAGAATAAGGTGTCCAATACAGTGCCTGCCGGTTATTTTACAAAATTCCCAAGATTAAAATAATTCCTCAAGGCTATGGAGTATAAAATATGTTTATATATAAATCGATTTAGCCCAGAAAATGTCTAGAGTCTTAAAAAGCCCTTGTGAAGCCCTTTTTTTCTGTCTGTAATAAAAATGGCTTACCGGATCCCATAGGGAAAATGACAGCTTCCAGCATTACATCGTCTTGTTAGAATGTGTCATACCTCAAGCAGCAAAAGTCTGCTCACTGTTCCCCCAACTGAAGTTAATTCCTCTCAACAGTCCTGTGTGGAAACAGCCATCGATTTTAGTAATGGTTGCTAAAATCATTTTCCTCTTACAAACAGAAATCTTCATCTCTTTTCTGTTTCAGAGTAAATAGTACATACCAGCACTATTTTAAAATAACAAACTCTTGATTGAATAATAAAAACTACAGTTAAACACTAAAAAACTCTAAGCCATCTCCGTGGAGATGTTGCCTGTACAACGGCAAAGAGAATGACTGGGGAAGGCGGAGCCTAGGAGGGATCATGTGACCAGCTTTGCTGGGCTCTTTGCCATTTCCTGTTGGGGAAGAGAATATCCCACAAGTAAGGATGACGCCGTGGACCGGACACACCTATGTTGGAGAAATAACACATATGTACAGAGAGACATGGAGATGGGCGTGCTGCAAATGAAAACAAAAATACCCACTACTCCATTCCGGTGAGAAAGTCTTTATAATTAGCCTATGCCTCTTCTAGGAGGCTGATCCGTATCGAGCCATTTATAAATGAAAGGGTTAGCCAGACTGCTTGGTGTCAGAAACTTCGGTAACCCTGTGTAGGACAAAGCATTGAATAAGGGTAAGAGTGAGCCCTGTGTGACTGCAATCTCTGCGCTGCTCTTTCTGCTAGATCGCCAACTGCAGCACCCCATCTGGTTCGCAGAGACAAACATCTTTCCTGGGACTCTGTTTCTTCTCCGGGAGCTAGGCGTTCTTTTCCGGTAAATGGGTGAGGGAGATTTAGCGATGTCTTCTGGCTGGCAGTCCTGGGAGTAAGAAGTATCTCTGGTGTCACAGATATTCGCAGAGCTGTTAGTAGGTCGGATGCTCTTTAGCTTCTCCTCTATGCCAGAACTCCACAGGTCACTGTTTGCTGAGGCAAGTAAATTAGTAATGGCTCCGTTCTGAGGTGTTATATGCGATCGCGTAAGGCAGTCCGCCCGCTCCTCTATTTCCAGGCAGGGTTTAGAAATGCATGCGGCCTTTGATGGGAGGTGCCGCTTACTAAGGTTAAGGGTCTCCTGCTGGGTATCTATATCTGTCTCTGTCGCCATTTTGGATATCTCAAGGGCTTTCTTACCGCAGGCTATTTGTAAAGTGTAGTGCAGATCATCAAAGTTGCATTGCATCTGCAGTTCCAGTGCTTCCAGCATCAGCTGTATCTGCCGGTGGAAATCCCCCTCCATATCAAGGATATGAAAGTTGTAGAAATAGTTAGGCTTTTCACTAGCGTGATATTGCTTTACCCGGCTGTTAACAAGCCGGGGGGGGGATGGTTGAAATATGAAAACGATATGAGGCCGCAGCCGACACTTTTTTGAGGCTCAAAAAGAAATATTTCAATATCAGATAGTTCCCCAGTTGTTTCTCTGTCAGAGTCACAAGTTCTAAGAAAGTTTGGCTGGGTAGAGCAGAGATAATCGACAGATTATGAGGTTATAGGGAGAGCTTCTCAAATGTGCGACTCTTCATGGCTGCAGCTAGGACACGCCCCCAGAGCATGCAATTTTAAACATCTTTCTAATGTACTCCTATAATCAATTTATCTTCATTCTCTTGCTTTCTTTATTTGAAAAAGAAGGCATCTAAGCTATTTTTTTTGGGTTCAGAACAATGGAAAGCACTTGTTTATTGGTAGGTGAATTTACCCACCAATCAGCAAGAACAACACAGTGTGTTCACCAACAATGGGCTGGCATTTAAACTTACATTCTTGCAATTCAAATAAAGATACCAAGAGAATGAAAAGAATGATAATAGGAGTAAATTAGAAAGTTGCTTAAAATTGCATGCTATATCTGAATCAAGAGACAAAATTTGGGTTCAGTGTCCCTTTAACGTAGGCAAAGAGAATGACTGGGGGTTGTGGGAAGGGAAGTGATATTTAACAGCTTTGCTGTGGTCCTCTTTGCCGCTTCCTGCTGGCCAGGAGTGATATTCCCAACAGTAATTGATGATGATCCATGGACTCACTG
The DNA here is from genome assembly GCF_027579735.1 of Bombina bombina. NCBI lineage: Eukaryota > Metazoa > Chordata > Amphibia > Anura > Bombinatoridae > Bombina > Bombina bombina. The sequence goes on from NC_069505.1 coordinate 5,874,987, forward strand.
TGTCATTAGAAAGTAAACACTGCTTTTGGCAAACTGGGTACAGAAAGGCAGCTGCCAGTATCCAAGATGGCAGCAAATAGGCAGATGGGGGAGGGGATCATGGAGGTTGGGGGCTAAGGGGGGATCCAACACTGCAGAATCAATTTATTTAAAAAAAAAAAAAATGCTTTTTATTTTAGTACTGGCAGACTTTCTGCCAGTACTTAAGATGGCGGTGACAATTTTGAGGTGGGGGAGGGAAGGGAGCTGTTTGAGTGGGTCAAGGAGGAATCAGGTGGTAGGTTATGTCAGGTAGGAAGCTAAAGCTAAAAATTAACCCCTTAACTGCTGGGCATAATACACCTGTGGTGCGCAGTGGCATTTAGCGGCCTTCTAATCACCAAAAAGTAATGCCACAGCCATATATGTCTGCTATTTCTGAACAAAGGGGATCCCAGAGAAGCATTTACAACCATGTGTGCCATAATTGCACAAGCCTTTTGTAAATAATTTCGGAAAGAAACCTAAAGTTAGTGAAAAAGAAATGGTTTGTAAGTAGCAAAGTGCTACTTTTATTTATTGCCCTATAACTTGCAAAAAAAGCAAAGAACATGTAAACATTGGGTATTTCTAAACTCAGGACAAAATTTAGAAGCTATTTAGCATGGGTGTTTTTTGGTGGTTGTAGTGTAACAGATTTTGGGGGTCAAAATTAGAAAAAAATAAATTTATGCTTTCTGATAAATTGATTTCTTCTATGGTAAAACGAGTCCACAGATTCATCCTTTACTTGTGAGATATTATCCTCCTGCTAACAGGAAGTGGCAAAGAGCACCACAGCAGAGCTGTCTATATAGCTCCTCCCTTAGCTCCACCCCCAGTCATTCGACCGAAGGTACAGGAAGAAAAAGGAGAAACTACAAGGTGCAGAGGTGACTGAAGTTTAAATGAAAAAAAATATAATCTGTCTTAAAATGACAGGGCGGGCCGTGGACTCGTCTTACCATAGAAGAAATCAATTTATCAGATAAGCATAAATTTAGTATTCTTCTATAAAGGTAAGACGAGTCCACGGATTTATCCTTTACTTGTGGGATACAATACCAAAGCTACAGGACATAGATGAACGGGAGGGACAAGACAGATGGTTAAACAGAAGGCACCACTGCTTGAAGAACTCTTCTCCCAAAAATAGCCTCCGTAGAAGCAAAGGTATCAAATTTGTAAAAGGTATGAAGCAAAGACCAAGTCGCAGCCTTACAAATCTGTTCAACAGAAGCATCATTTTTAAAAGCCCATGTGGAAGCCACCGCTCTAGTAGAGTGAGCTGTAATACTTTCAGGAGGCTGCTGTCCAGCAGTCTCGTATGCCAAACGGATGATGCTTTTCAGCCAAAAGGCAATAGAGGTAGCCGTAGCTTTTTGACCTCTACGTTTTCCAGAATAGACAACAAACAAAGAAGATGTTTGACGGAAATCTTTGGTTGCTTGCAAGTAAAATTTTAAAGCATGAACCACGTCCAAGTTGTGCAATAGACGCTCTTTCTTAGAGGAAGGATTAGGACACAGAAGGAACAACAATTTCCTGATTAATAGTCTTAATTAGTAACAACCTTAGGAAGGAATCCAGGTTTGGTACGCAAAACCACCTTATCAGCATGGAAAACAAGATAAGGCGAGTCGCATTGCAATGCAGATAGTTCAGAAACTCTTTGAGCCGAAGAGATAGCAACTAAAAACAGAACCTTCCAAGATAGACGCTTAATATCTATGGAATGCATAGGTTCAAACGGAACCCCTTCAAGAAACTTAAGAACTAAATTCAAACTCCATAGAGCAACAGGTTTAAACACAGGCTTGATTCTAACTAAAGCCTGACAGAACGAATGAACGTCTGGAACATCTGCCAGGCATTTGTGCAGTAGATTTGATAAAGCAGATATCTGTCCCTTTAAGGAACTAGCTGATAGCACCTTCTCCAATCCTTCTTGGAGAAAGGACAAAATCCTAGGAATCCTGATCTTACTCCATGAGTAACCTTTGGATTCGCACCAACAAAGATATTTACGCCATATCTTATGATAAATTTTCCTGGTGACAGGCTTTCAAGCCTGAATCAAGGCATCTATGACCGACTCCGAGAACCCCCGCTTGGATAAGATCAAGCGTTCAATCTCCAAGCAGTCAGTTGCAGAGAAACTAGATTTGGATGCTGGAACGGACCTTGAATCAGAAGGTCCTGTCTCAGTGGCAGAGTCCATGGTGGACATTTCCAACAGGTCTGCACACCAAGGTGCTATCAAAATCACCGAAGCTCTCTCCCGTTTTATTCTGGCAATCAAACGAGGAAGGAGAGGAAAAGGTGGAAACACATAAGCCAGGTTGAACGACCAGGGTACTGCTAGAGCATCTATCAGTACTGCCTGAGGATCCCTTGACCTGGACCCATAATGAGGAAGTTTGGTATTCTGACGAGACTCCATCAAATCCAATTCTAGTGTGCCCCATTGCTGAATCAATTGTGCAAACACCTCCGTATGGAGTTCCCACTCCCCCGGATGAAAAGTCTGACGACTTAGAAAATCTGCTTCCCAGTTCTCCACTCCTGGGATATAGATTGCAAGAGTGAGTCTCTGCCCATTGAATTATTTTAGTAACCTATCATCGCTAGAGAACTCTTTGTTCCCCCCTGATGATTGATATATGCTACAGTCGTGATATTGTCCGACTGGAATCTGGCCGACGCCAGCTGAGGCCACGCCTGAAACGCGTTGAATATCGCTCTCAGTTCTAGAATATTTATTGGGAGGAGAGCCTCCTCCTGAGTCCACAATCCCTGTGCTTTCAGGGAATTCCAGACTGCACCCCAGCCCAATAGCCCCGTCGGCACTATGACCCACCCTGGCCTGCTGAAACACATTCCCTTGGACAGATGATCCTGTGAAAACCACCAAAGAAGAGAGTCTCTGGTCTCTTGGTCCAGATGCAGTTGAGGAGATAAATCTGCATAATCCCCATTCCACTGTTTGAGCATGCAAAGTTGCAGTGGTCTGAGATGCAAGCGAGCAAACGGAACTATGTCCATTGCCGTTACCATTAAGCCGATTACCTCCATACACTGAGCCACTGACGGGTGAGGAATGGAATGAAGAGCTTGGCAGATGGATAACATTTTTGATTTCCTGACCTCCGTCTGATAGATTCAGTGGACATGAAAATTTTTCTGAGTTCCCTGGAAAGGATAGGAATGTGTAGATACGCATCCTTTAAGTCCACGGTGGTCATATATTGACCCTCCTGGATCATTGGCAAAATAGTCCGAATGGTCTCATCTTGAAGGATGGGACTCAGAGGAATTTGTTTAGGATCTTGAGATCCAGAATTGGTCTGGTCTGAAGGTTCCCTCTTTTTTGGGAACCACAAACAGATTGGAGTAGAACCCTTGCCCCTGTTCTGTTTTCGGAACTGGGCAGATCACTCCCATGGTATGTAGGTCTTCTACACAGCGTAAGAACGCCTCTCTTTTTGTCTGGTATACAGACAATTGAGAAAGATGGAATCTCCCCCTTGGGGGAGAATCTTTGAAATCTAGAAGATACCCCTGGGTTACTATTTCTAAAGCCCAGGAGTCCTGAACGTGTCTTGCCCAAGCCTGAGCGAAGAGAGAAAGTCTGCCCCCCGCTAGATCCGGTCCCGGATCTGGGGCTACCCCTTCATGCTGTCTTGGTGGCAGCAGTGGGCTTCTTGGCCTGTTTACCCTTGTTCCAAGTCTGGTTAGGTCTCCAGACTGACTTGGATTGAGCAAAATTCCCCTCCTGCTTTGGGGCAGGGGAAGAGGTAGAGGGACCACCTTTGAAGTTTCGAAAGGAACGAAAATTATTTTGTTTGGTCCTCATCTTATTCGTCTTATCCTGAGGAAGAGCATGGCCTTTCCCTCCAGTGATGTCTGAAATGATCTCTTTCAGTTCAAGCCCGAACAGGGCCTTACCCTTGAAAGGGATAGCTAAAAGCTTAGCTATTGATGACACATCAGCAGACCAGGACTTAAGCCATAACGCTCTACGTGCTAAAATGGCAAAACCTGAATTCTTTGCCGCTAATTTAGCCAATTGAAGAGCGGCATCTGTAATGAAAGAATTAGCTAGCTTGAGAGCCCCAATTCTATCCAGAATATCATCTAATGGGGTCTCAACCTGAAGAGCCTCTTCCAGAGCCTCGAACCTAAAGGACGCTGCAGTAGTTACAGGAACAATGCACGCTATAGGTTGGAGAAGAAAACCTTGATGAACAAATATTTTCTTCAGAAGACCCTCTAATTTTTGATCCATAGGATAGAAATAGCTCCCTCCACCTTAGTGACCGTCTGCCACGAGTCCCGCACGGTGTCTGATATGGGAAACTTTCTTAAAAGTAGGAGGGGGAGCGAACGGAATACCTGGTCTATCCCACTCCTTAGTAACAATGTCCGAAATTCTCTTAGGGACCGGAAAAACATCAGTGTAGGCAGGAACCTCTAGGAATATGTCCATTTTACACAATTTCTCTGGAACTACAATAGGGTCACAATCATCCAGAGTCGCTAAAACCTCCCTGAGCAGTAAGCGGAGGTGTTCTAGTTTAAAATTTAAAAGCCGTCATATCTGAATCTGTCTGAGGGAACAAGTTTCCTGAATCAGAAAGCTCTCCCTCTGCCAGCAAATCCTTCACTTCAGAACATTGTGAGGGTACATCGGATATGGCTAATAAAGCGTCAGAGGGCTCAGCGTTAGTTCTCACACCAGACCTACTGCGCTTCCCCTGCAACCCAGGCAGCTTAGATAAAACCTCTGTGAGGGTAGTATTCATAACTGCGGCCATATCTTGCAGGGTGAAAGAATTAGACGCACTAGAAGTACTTGGAGTCACTTGTGCGGGCGTTAATGGTTGTGACACTTGGGGAGAATTAGAAGGCAAAACCTGATTCTCTTCTGACTGAGAATCATCCTGCGACATACTTTTAGTAGCTAAAATATGTTCTTTACAATTTATTGACCTTTCAGTGCATGAGGGACACATTCTAAGTGGAGGTTCCACAATGAACACTGACTTTCCTCAATGTCAGACATGTTGAACAGGCTAGTAATGACTACAAACAAGCATGAAAACACTTTATTTAGTGAAAAAAAATAACAATCTTAAAAAACGGTACTGCGCCTTTAAGAGGAAAAAAAGCATACACGTTCTGCAAAACAGCCTAAACATGCACCAAATTTTTCAAAGTTTGTATGTAGACACAATATAGGTAGTTAAGATTGCCCCACAAAAAATGTTAACACTTAACCCCTTAATTTGCAAACCGGATCTAAAATAGGCCCAGATCCAGAAAAAAAAAAAAAACACCCTTAGCACCTTGCCACAGCCCTGCCTGCCCTCAGGGATCGAAAATGTGGGGTAAAAGCTTTGATTTGGCCTAAAACATACACCAGGGCCCTCAGGAGTTAGAGCTTGCTGAGAACAACCAACTGCGCATCTGAGGCGCGAAAATAGGCCCCGCCTATCTCACTCGATGTCTCCACAGCTTCAATGAACCGCACCAGAGCGGTTATAACTAGCCATGTGGGTTCTGAGACCCAAAAGTTAAGCCATGTGTGCCCGCAATAAAATTGCCCACAAAAATGTTAAAGGGACAGTCTACACCAGAATTCTTATTGTTTTAAAAGATAGATAATCCCTTTATTACCCATTTCCCAGTTTTGCATAACCAACACAGTTATAATAATATACTTTTAACCTCTGTGATTATCTTGTATCTAAGCCTCTGCAAACTGCCCCTTTTTTCAGTTCTTTTGACAGACTTGCAGTTTAGCCAATCAGTGCCTGCTCCCAGATAACTTCTCTTGCACGAGCACAGTGTTATCTATATGAAATACGTGAACTAACACCCTCTAGTGGTGAAAAACTGTTAAAATGCAATCTGAAAGAGGTGGGCTTCAAGGTCTAAGAAATTAGCATATGAACCTCCTAGGTTAAGCTTTCAACTAAGAATACCAATAGAACAAAGCAAAATTGGTGATAAAAGTAAATTGGAAAATTGTTTAAAATGACATGCCCTATCTGAATCATGAAAGTTTATTTTGGACTAGACTGTCCCTTTAAAGCACCCCCAAATCAAAAAACCATTTGCTCACAAACATTTGCAATTCAGTGTCAACCATATTTGTAATTGGCCTCATATGCAAGCTAAGTAATGCCCTTCTTTTAGCTCTAGGATTACTGCTTACCCTTACCCTCCTGGGTATAATGTCAGCCTTTCTGAAATACACAGTCTCTCCAGAAAAATATTACTGAACATACCTCACTGCTGCATAGCATAAAACCGTTCCTCACACTGAAGTTTCCTGTACTCTGTGGGAACAGCACTGGATCTTAGTTACAAATGCTAAGATCATCATCCTCCAGGCAGCAGTCTTCATCAATCTGCTGCCTGAGAGTAAATTGTACACACCGGTACCATTTAAAAAAAAACTCTTGCTTGAAGAAATTAAAAACTAATATTTTATCACCTCTTTCACTTTACCCTTCCTAGTACTTAGAGTAGGCAAAGAGAATGACTGGGTGTGGAGCTAAGGGAGGAGCTATATAGACAGCTCTGCTGTGGTGCTCTTTGCCACTTCCTGTTAGCAGGAGGATAATATCCCACAAGTAAAGGATAAATCCGTGGACTAGTCTTACCTTTATAGAAGAAAGTGTGTTTTTTTTTCATTTTTTCCTCAGGTTTTCTTATAGTAAATTATAAGATACTAGTCCTAAAGCCCATGTACACAGGCCATTTTCTGCAGTGCAGCGGTCCCACCCGCCCGCACTCCTGTCCGGCCACGCCCCATCACACCCGCTCCTGACGGTCACACCCACTCCCGTCCACTGGCTGATCCTTCCTTACGGCCAGGTATGTTTGTCCTTGTGCAGTCTCTACTGCGCATGGCAGCTTCGGACAAACACATCTAACCTTTAATATTATAGGATGATGAAAATAATGGTATCTTTAGAAAGTCCATTTAATGGCGAGAAAAACAAAATTTATGCTTACCTGATAAATTCCTTTCTCCTGTAGTGTGGTCAGTCCACGGGTCATCATTACTTCTGGGATATTAACTCCTCCCCAACAGGAAGTGCAAGAGGATTCACCCAGCAGAGCTGCCATATAGCTCCTCCCCTCTACGTCACCTCCAGTCATTCGACCAAGGACCAACGAGAAAGGAGAAGCCAAAGGGTGTAGTGGTGACTGGAGTATAATTCAAAAAATGTTTTACCTGCCATAAAAAACAGGGCGGGCCGTGGACTGACCACACTACAGGAGAAAGGAATTTATCAGGTAAGCATAAATTTTGTTTTCTCCTGTTAAGTGTGGTCAGTCCACGGGTCATCATTACTTCTGGGATACCAATACCAAAGCTAAAGTACACGGATGACGGGAGGGACAGGCAGGCTCTTTATACGGAAGGAACCACTGCCTGAAGAACCTTTCTCCCAAAAACAGCCTCCGAAGAAGCAAAAGTGTCAAATTTGTAAAATTTGGAAAAAGTATGAAGAGAAGACCAAGTTGCAGCCTTGCAAATCTGTTCAACAGAAGCCTCATTCTTAAAGGCCCAAGTGGAAGCCACAGCTCTAGTAGAATGTGCTGTAATTCTTTCAGGAGGCTGCTGTCCAGCAGTCTCATAGGCTAACCGTATTATGCTACGAAGCCAAAAAGAGAGAGAGGTAGCCGAAGCTTTTTGACCTCTCCTCTGACCAGAATAAACGACAAACAGGGAAGACGTTTGTCGAAAATCCTTAGTTGCCTGTAGATAAAATTTCAGGGCACGGACTACATCTAGATTGTGTAGCAGACGTTCCTTCTTCGAAGAAGGATTAGGACACAAAGATGGAACCACAATCTCTTGATTGATATTCCTGTTAGTGACCACCTTAGGTAGGAACCCAGGTTTAGTACGCAGAACTACCTTGTCTGAATGAAAAATCAGATAAGGAGAATCACAATGTAAGGCAGATAACTCAGACTCTACGAGCCGAGGAAATCGCCATTAAAAACAGAACTTTCCAAGATAACAGCTTGATATCAATGGAATGAAGGGGTTCAAACGGAACACCCTGTAAAACATTAAGAACTAAGTTCAAACTCCATGGTGGAGCAACAGTTTTAAACACAGGCTTGATCCTAGCTAAAGCCTGACAAAAAGCTTGAACGTCCGGAACTTCTGACAGACGTTTGTGTAAAAGAATGGACAGAGCTGAAATCTGTCCCTTTAAGGAACTAGCGGATAAACCCTTTTCTAAACCTTCTTGTAGAAAAGACAATATCCTCGGAATCCTAACCTTACTCCATGAGTAACTCTTGGATTCACAGCAATATAAGTATTTGCGCCATATCTTATGGTAAATCTTTCTGGTAACAGGCTTCCTAGCCTGTATTAAGGTATCAATAACTGACTCAGAAAAACCACGTTTTGATAAAATCAAGCGTTCAATTTCCAAGCAGTCAGCTTCAGAGAAATTAGATTTTGATGTTTGAAGGGACCCTGGATCAGAAGGTCCTGTTTCAGAGGTAGAGACCAAGGTGGACAGGATGACATGTCCACTAGATCTGCATACCAAGTCCTGCGTGGCCATGCAGGTGCTATTAGAATCACTGATTCTCTCTCCTGTTTGATTCTGGCAATCAAGCGAGGAAGCATCGGGAAGGGTGGAAACACATAAAACATCCCAAAGGTCCAAGGTGCTGTCAAAGCATCTATCAGAACCGCTCCCGGATCCCTGGATCTGGACCCGTAACGAGGAAGCTTGGTGTTCTGTCGAGACGCCATGAGATCTATCTCTGGTTTGCCCCAACGTCAAAGTATTTGGGCAAAGACCTCTGGATGAAGTTCCCACTCCCCCGGATGAAAAGTCTGACGACTTAGGAAATCCGCCTCCCAGTTCTCCACTCCCGGGATGTGGATTGCTGACAGGTGGCAAGAGTGAGACTCTGCCCAGCGAATTATCTTTGATACTTCCATCATAGCTAGGGAGCTTCTTGTCCCTCCCTGATGGTTGATGTAAGCTACAGTCGTGATGTTGTCCGACTGAAACCTGATGAACCCCCGAGTTGTTAACTGGGGCCAAGCCAGAAGGGCATTGAGAACTGCTCTCAATTCCAGAATGTTTATTGGTAGGAGACTCTCCTCCTGATTCCATTGTCCCTGAGCCTTCAGAGAATTCCAGACAGCGCCCCAACCTAGTAGGCTGGCGTCTGTTACAATTGTCCAGTCCGGCCTGCTGAATGGCATCCCCCTGGACAGATGTGACCGAGAAAGCCACCATAGAAGAGAATTTCTGGTCTCTTGATCCAGATTCAGAGTAGGGGACAAGTCTGAGTAATCCCCATTCCACTGACTTAGCATGCACAATTGCAGCAGTCTGAGATGTAGGCGTGCAAAGGGTACTATGTCCATTGCCGCTACCATTAAGCCGATCACCTCCATGCATTGAGCTACTGACGGGTGTTGAATGGAATGAAGGACACGGCATGCATTTTGAAGCTTTGTTAACCTGTCTTCTGTCAGGTAAATCTTCATTTCTACAGAATCTATAAGAGTCCCCAAGAAGGGAACTCTTGTGAGTGGAAAGAGAGAACTCTTCTTTTCGTTCACCTTCCATCCATGCGACCTTAGAAATGCCAGTACTAACTCTGTATGAGACTTGGCAGTTTGAAAGCTTGAAGCTTGTATCAGAATGTCGTCTAGGTACGGAGCTACCGAAATTCCTCGCGGTCTTAGTACCGCCAGAAGAGCACCCAGAACCTTTGTGAAGATTCTTGGAGCCGTAGCCAATCCGAATGGAAGAGCTACAAACTGGTAATGCCTGTCTAGAAAGGCAAACCTTAGATACCGGTAATGATCTTTGTGAATCGGTATGTGAAGGTAAGCATCCTTTAAGTCCACTGTGGTCATGTACTGACCCTTTTGGATCATGGGTAAAATTGTCCGAATAGTTTCCATTTTGAACGATGGAACTCTTAGGAATTTGTTTAGGATCTTTAAATCCAAGATTGGCCTGAAAGTTCCCTCTTTTTTGGGAACCACAAACAGATTTGAGTAAAACCCTTGTCCTTGTTCCGACCGCGGAACCGGATGGATCACTCCCATTAATAAAAGATCTTGTACGCAGCGTAGAAACGCCTCTTTCTTTATGTGGTTTGTTGATAACCTTGACAGATGAAATCTCCCTCTTGGGGGAGAGGATTTGAAGTCCAGAAGGTATCCCTGAGATGATCTCTAACGCCCAGGGATCCTGGACATCTCTTGCCCAAGCCTGGGCGAAGAGAGAAAGTCTGCCCCCCACTAGGTCCGTTCCCGGATCGGGGGCCCTCGATTCATGCTGTCTTAGGGGCAGCAGCAGGTTTCCTGGCCTGCTTGCCCTTGTTCCAGGACTGGTTAGGTCTCCAGCCTTGTCTGTAGCGAGCAACAGCTCCTTCCTGTTTTGGTGCAGAGGAAGTTGATGCTGCTCCTGCTTTGAAATTACGAAAGGAACGAAAATTAAACTGTCTAGCCTTAGGTTTGGCTCTGTCTTGAGGCAGGGCATGGCCTTTACCTCCTGTAATGTCAGCGATAATTTCTTTCAACCCGGGCCCGAATAAGGTCTGCCCTTTGAAAGGTATATTAAGTAATTTAGATTTAGAAGTAACGTCAGCTGACCAGGATTTTAGCCACAGTGCTCTGCGCGCCTGAATGGCGAATCCGGAATTCTTAGCCGTAAGTTTAGTTAAATGTACTACGGCATCCGAAATAAAAGAGTTAGCTAACTTAAGGGCTTTAAGCTTGTGTGTAATCTCATCTAATGGAGCTGATTTAATTGTCTCTTCCAGAGACTCAAACCAAAATGCTGCTGCAGCCGTGACAGGCGCAATGCATGCAAGAGGTTGCAATATAAAACCTTGTTGAACAAACATTTTCTTAAGGTAACCCTCTAACTTTTTATCCATTGGATCTGAAAAGGCACAGCTATCCTCCACCGGGATAGTGGTACGCTTAGCTAAAGTAGAAACTGCTCCCTCCACCTTAGGGACCGTTTGCCATAAGTCCCGTGTGGTGGCGTCTATTGGAAACATCTTTCTAAATATCGGAGGGGGTGAGAACGGCACACCGGGTCTATCCCACTCCTTAGTAACAATTTCAGTAAGTCTCTTGGGTATAGGAAAAACGTCAGTACTCGACGGTACCGCAAAATATTTATCCAACCTACACATTTTCTCTGGTATTGCAACTGTGTTACAATCATTCAGAGCCGCTAACACCTCCCCTAGTAATACACGGAGGTTTTCCAGCTTAAATTTAAAATTTGAAATATCTGAATCCAGTTTGTTTGGATCAGAACCGTCACCCGCAGAATGAAGCTCTCCGTCCTCATGTTCTGCAAATTGTGACGCAGTGTCTGACATGGCCCTAATATTATCAGCGCACTCTGTTCTCACCCCAGAGTGATCACGCTTACCTCTTAGTTCTGGTAATTTAGCCAAAACTTCAGTCATAACAGTAGCCATATCCTGTAATGTGATTTGTAATGGCCGCCCAGATGTACTCGGCGCTACAATATCACGCACCTCCCGAGCGGGAGATGCAGGTACTGACACGTGAGGCGAGTTAGTCGGCATAACTCTCCCCTCGTTGTTTGGTGAAATATGTTCAATTTGTACAGATTGACTTTTATTTAAAGTAGCATCAATGCAGTTAGTACATAAATTTCTATTGGGCTCCACTTTGGCTTTAGCACATATAGAACAGATATCTTCCTCTGAATCAGACATGTTTAACACACTAGCAAATAAACTAGCAACTTGGAAATACTTGTCAAGTAATTTACTATAATATGAAAACGCACTGTGCCTATAAGAAGCACAGAAAAAGTTATGACAGTTGAAAATTAATAAACTGAAAAGTTATAGCATCAAATCTTTGTAAAAAACACAATTTTAGCAAAGGATTGCTCCCATTAGCAAAGGATAACTAACCCTGATAGCAGAAAAAAAATACAGAAATAAACGTTTTTTATCACAGTCAACTACCATCTCACAGCTCTGCTGTGAGTGATTACCTCCCTCAAAACAAGTTTTGAAGACCCCTGAGTTCTGTAGAGATGAACCGGATCATGCAGGGAAGACAAACTTCTGACTGAATTTTTTGATGCGTAGCAAAAGCGCCAAAAAAGGCCCCTCCCCCTCACACACAACAGTGAGAGAGATCAGTAAACTGTCATAAATTAAATAAAAACGACTGCCAAGTGGAAAAAATAGTGCCCAAAACATTTTTTCACCCAGTACCTCAGAAAATTAAACGATTTTACATGCCAGCAAAAAACGTTTAACATTAAATAAATTAAGTGTTATTAAAAAGCCTGTTGCTAGTCCCTGCAAATTAGGCTAAAGTCTTATGCATACAGTATAATTCCAGTGAAGTGCCATTCCCCAGAATACTGAAGTGTAAAATATACATACATGACAGCCTGATACCAGTTGCTGCTACTGCATTTAAGGCTGAGTTTACATTATATCGGTATGGCAGAATTTTCTCATCAATTCCATTGTCAGAAAATAATAAGCTGCTACATACCTCTTTGCAGATTAATCTGCCCGCTGTCCCCTGATCTGAAGTTTACCTCTCCTCAGATGGCCGAGAAACAGCAATATGATCTTAACTACGCCGGCTAAAATCATAGAAAAAAACTCAGGTAGATTCTTCTTTAAATTCTACCAGAGAAGGAATAACACACTCCGGTGCTATTATAAAATAACAAACTTTTGATTGAAGGTATGAAACCAAGTATAATCACCACAGTCCTCTCACACATCCTATCTATTCGTTGGGTGCAAGAGAATGACTGGAGGTGACGTAGAGGGGAGGAGCTATATGGCAGCTCTGCTGGGTGAATCCTCTTGCACTTCCTGTTGGGGAGGAGTTAATATCCCAGAAGTAATGATGACCCGTGGACTGACCACACTTAACAGGAGAAAACGGTATATAAGTGTGAGTACAGTAAATAAGTAAGAGGAAAATTACAGCTAAACACAAACACAGCAGAAATGTAAAAACAGCCTTGGTCCCAAAAGGTCGGAAAATGGGTCTGGTCACTAAGGGGTTAAAAAGGAGCCTGTACTGTAAAATGTGTTTCTCCTTACAGGGACAGTATACACCTTGTAATTACAAGACATATCTGTTGTGTTACAGATCAGACAAGTTTAGAATGTTTTTAAAGCAAACCATCTTGTTCACTGCAATTGTTTAACAGCAGCAAACTACACCCACCATTTGCATTACATGGAGTAGCCAATCTGGGCACAAGGTTAATCACTGCCAAAAGTATAAAGTGCATTGCAGCTGCCATCCAATAAGGCCACTTGGGGACAGATATGTAGTAGAGCTAGCCTTGAGAAGTCAGCAGGGTACATTATAAGCTTTGAAAACCCTCAGTTGTTAGAGCTAAACTACAGAATGACGTTTTTTTTTTTTATTACACATAACTAAACATTCTATATAGCAAGGTGTTGGCGATGTTTTTCATATGTTCCCAGTGAGTCGCTATGCCAGATACAAACTAAAACACATGGGGATAACTTTATACTCGGTGAAACCACCACCCTTGGGTTGAGTCTGCTGGAAGAGCCAGTCTGCTTATCTTATAACTCTATACACAAAGACCAATACTTAGGTACAGTGGTGGTTTCAATGAGCAAAAGAAGATATTTCAAACACAAGAATAAACCTAAAAGGAGCAATTTCAAGTTTAATTATATTACAAATACAGTGTTTATTTAGCTAAAACACTTGAAGTCTATCGTCTCAATTTCATCCCCATTAAGGAAGCAATTGTTAGATACCTTTTTTCATGGATTTCCAAAACTCTTATTGATTGGGTGCATAGATGTCATGAAAATGAACGTTTCTTCGGTTGTTATATGTAAAACCTACCTATAACCACAATATATTTTTAATGCACAAAAACAAAATTAGTTAATTTATTTAGTACAGAAAACAAATTATGCAATTGCCTAAACTTGTGGGAGGCATGGTGGCCCCAGATATCAGAGCAAATAGGCAGTCTTCTTACAAAGGGTAGTAGATTGGAGAGCACATGAAGTTCGCCTTAGAAAAAAGCATAAGTGAAGCTCCCGCTGCTGGCGTATAAATGCCCAGCTAGCTGCTAATAATATTTTGAACCCTGACATGGGAACATGCCAATAAGAGCTCTTGTCTTTAAGGTTGTCCCCTCTCACTAATAGATAAACCTGAATTCTCTCTGGGTAAAACTCTCACCACCATTAGAAAGAAATATGTATATTTGTAAATGAAAACCTAAGTTAGTAATAAGGGAATTCGATTGCATGGAAGAAAGACAAAAAAGTCCTCCTGGGACAAATAGCCTGAACTGAAAGCCCCATGATGGAAAACAATGTTCTACTATATAGACATCAGGAGCTGTGCAAACACCGTCTATAAATTGCCCTCCTTCTGTAATGTCTTTTACCTGGTCCCCGATGCCGTTTCTCCATCCATATGTAACAGTTGCTCTGAGCCACACCTGTCTGAGAGTCAAGGAAGGGCATCCGGACGCTGCGCTCAGCACACAAGCGGGCGTTGTAATTGTGGCACTGCTCCATGGCATCCCTGTAATACTGCTCCCCAAGGCTGTGCAGAGAAAACAAGCATGAGTGACATTAATAGCAGAGCAGTAGGTCTCTAAACTCACCGATTGCTGAACTAGGGGATGAAAAAGCAACAGGAAGTATATTTTGTATTAACAATACCAGTCAAACACCTCCTGATATTGTCTCAAGAAACACTGGGTGAGCTACTGATGAAATATACAAGGGTAAACAATAGTGAGTGCCTATCATTTCAGTGTAGTGCAACTAATATTTTACAGGTTTCCATGTAAACTACAGTGTCCTTACAAATCTAATCCTGTTTAGAATACAAATAGTTCAAATGATGTTTTATTGCCGTGATTCTGAAAACGTGGCACGTGCACCTCTGAGGGTACCTGGAGCATTGGCAAGGGGCACTTGCCCTTTTATTACGTATTGCCCTGATGCAGCTAAGGCAAACACTTAGTGCAACACAAAATCAGTATCTCAGTTCTACCCTCAAGAACCCCTAAAAGGCCTGATCCTAATCCCCATCTGGGCTGCTCACTCACTGTGATTATTCTTAGAGACTGGTTGGTTAGTAAAGTTTGAGGACTGGAGTTGAGAAATTCTGCAACAAAGAATGTTGCCTGGAAACTGCAGGCTAAAGTGTACCAGAGACGTGTACCGGCACTAGGTCTGCTGGCTAAAGAGTACCAGAGACGTGTGCCAGATCTAGGTCTGCTGGCTAAAGTGTACCAGAGACGTGTGCCAGATCTAGGTCTGCTGGCTAAAGTGTACCAGAGACGTGTGCCGGCACTAGGTCTGCTGGCTAAAGTGTACCAGAGACGTGTGCCGGCACTAGGTCTGCTGGCTAAAGTGTACCAGAGACGTGTACCGGCACTAGGTCTGCTGGCTAAAGTGTACCAGAGACGTGTGCCGGCACTAGGTCTGCTGGCTAAAGTGTACCAGAGACGTGTACCGGCACTAGGTCTGCTGGCTAAAGTGTACCAGAGACGTGTGCCGGCACTAGGTCTGCTGGCTAAAGTGTACCAGAGACGTGTACCGGCACTAGGTCTGCTGGCTAAAGTGTACCAGAGACGTGTGCCGGCACTAGGTCTGCTGGCTAAAGTGTACCAGAGACGTGTGCCGGCTCTAGGTCTGCTGGCTAAAGTGTACCAGAGACGTGTGCCGGCTCTAGGTCTGCTGGCTAAACTGTACCAGAGACGTGTGCCAGATCTAGGTCTGCTGGCTAAAGTGTACCAGAGACGTGTACCGGCACTAGGTCTGCTGGCTAAAGTGTACCAGAGACGTGTACCGGCACTAGGTCTGCTGGCTAAAGTGTACTAGAGACGTGTGCCAGCTCTAGGTCTGCGGGCTAAAGTGTACTAGAGACGTGTGCCGGCACTAGGTCTGCTGGCTAAAGTGTACTAGAGACGTGTGCCAGCTCTAGGTCTGCTGGCTAAAGTGTACTAGAGACGTGTGCCAGCTCTAGGTCTGCTGGCTAAAGTGTACCAGAGACGTGTACCGGCACTAGGTCTGCTGGCTAAAGTGTACCAGAGACGTGTACCAACTCTAGGTTTGCTGGCTAAAGTGTACCAGAGACGTGTACCGGCACTAGGTCTGCTGGTTAAAGTGTACCAGAGACGTGTGCCAGATCTAGGTCTGCTGGCTAAAGTGTACCAGAGACGTGTACCGGCACTAGGTCTGCTGGCTAAAGTGTACCAGAGACGTGTACCGGCACTAGGTCTGCTGGCTAAAGAGTACCAGAGACGTGTGCCAGCTCTAGGTCTGCTGGCTAAAGTGTACCAGAGACGTGTACCTGCACTAGGTCTGCTGGCTAAAGTGTACCAGAGACGTGTGCCAGCTCTAGGTCTGCTGGCTAAAGTGTACCAGAGACGTGTACCGGCACTAGGTCTGCTGGCTAAAGTGTACCAGAGACGTGTACCGGCTCTAGGTCTGCTGGCTAAAGTGTACCAGAGACGTGTGCCAACTCTAGGTCTGCTGGCTAAAGTGTACCAGAGACGTGTGCCAACTCTAGGTCTGCTGGCTAAAGTGTACCAGAGACGTGTGCCAACTCTAGGTCTGCTGGCTAAAGTGTACCAGAGACGTGTGCCAGATCTAGGTCTGCTGGCTAAAGTGTACTAGAGAGACGTGTGCCAGCTCTAGGTCTGCTGGCTAAAGTGTACCAGAGACGTGTAGTAAATAGATAGTATATATAGTGTAAATATAAATAACTAGCAGTAAATAGATAGTATATATAGTGTAAATATAAATAACTAGTAGTAAATAGATAGTATATATAGTGTAAATATAAATCAGTAGCAGTAAATAGATAGTATATATAGTGTAAATATAAATTAGTAAACAGAGAGTATATATAGTGTAAATATAAATAACTAGCAGTAAATAGATAGTATATATAGTGTAAATATAAATAAGTAGTAAATAGATAGTATATATAGTGTAAATATAAATCAGTAGCAGTAAATAGATAGCATATATAGTGTAAATATAAATAAGTAGCAGTAAATAGATAGTAAATATAGTGTAAATATAAATAAGTAGTAAATAGATAGTATATATAGTGTAAATATAAATCAGTAGTAAATAGATAGTATATATAGTGTAAATATAAATAAGTAGTAAATAGATAGAATATATAGTGTAAATATAAATAAGTAGTAAATAGATAGCATATATAGTGTAAATATAAATAAGTAGTAAATAGATAGCATATATAGTGTAAATATAAATAAGTAGTAAATAGATAGCATATATAGTGTAAATATAAATAAGTAGTAAATAGATAGCATATATAGTGTAAATATAAATAAGTAGTAAATAGATAGTATATATAGTGTAAATATAAATAAGTAGTAAATAGATAGTATATATAGTGTAAATATAAATCAGTAGTAAATAGATAGTATATATAGTGTAAATATAAATCAGTAGTAAATAGATAGTATATATAGTGTAAATATAAATCAGTAGTAAATAGATAGTATATATAGTGTAAATATAAATAAGTAGTAAATAGATAGTATATATAGTGTAAATATAAATAAGTAGTAAATAGATAGCATATATAGTGTAAATATAAATAAGTAGTAAATAGATAGCATATATAGTGTAAATATAAATAAGTAGTAAATAGATAGCATATATAGTGTAAATATAAATAAGTAGTAAATAGATAGCATATATAGTGTAAATATAAATAAGTAGTAAATAGATAGCATATATAGTGTAAATATAAATAAGTAGTAAATAGATAGCATATATAGTGTAAATATAAATAAGTAGTAAATAGATAGAATATATATAGTGTAAATATAAATCAGTAGTAAATAGATAGCATATATATAGTGTAAATATAAATCAGTAGTAAATAGATAGTATATATAGTGTAAATATAAATAAGTAGTAAATAGATAGAATATATAGTGTAAATATAAATAAGTAGTAAATAGATAGCATATATAGTGTAAATATAAATAAGTAGTAAATAGATAGCATATATAGTGTAAATATAAATAAGTAGTAAATAGATAGAATATATATAGTGTAAATATAAATTAGTAAATAGATAGAATATATATAGTGTAAATATAAATAAGTAGTAAATAGATAGTATATATAGTGTAAATATAAATAAGTAGTAAATAGATAGTATATATAGTGTAAATATAAATAAGTAGTAAATAGATAGTATATATAGTGTAAATATAAATAAGTAGTAAATAGATAGTATATATAGTGTAAATATAAATAAGTAGTAAATAGATAGTATATATAGTGTAAATATAAATCAGTAGTAAATAGATAGTATATATAGTGTAAATATAAATAAGTAGTAAATAGATAGAATATATAGTGTAAATATAAATAAGTAGTAAATAGATAGCATATATAGTGTAAATATAAATAAGTAGTAAATAGATAGCATATATAGTGTAAATATAAATAAGTAGTAAATAGATAGCATATATAGTGTAAATATAAATAAGTAGTAAATAGATAGCATATATAGTGTAAATATAAATAAGTAGTAAATAGATAGCATATATAGTGTAAATATAAATAAGTAGTAAATAGATAGCATATATAGTGTAAATATAAATAAGTAGTAAATAGATAGCATATATAGTGTAAATATAAATAAGTAGTAAATAGATAGCATATATAGTGTAAATATAAATAAGTAGTAAATAGATAGAATATATATAGTGTAAATATAAATAAGTAGTAAATAGATAGTATATATAGTGTAAATATAAATAAGCAGTAAATAGATAGTATATATAGTGTAAATATAAATAAGCAGTAAATAGATAGTATATATAGTGTAAATATAAATAAGTAGTAAATAGATAGTATATATAGTGTAAATATAAATAAGCAGTAAATAGATAGTATATATAGTGTAAATATAAATAAGTAGTAAATAGATAGCATATATAGTGTAAATATAAATAAGCAGTAAATAGATAGTATATATAGTGTAAATATAAATAAGTAGTAAATAGATAGAATATATATAGTGTAAATATAAACTATTACAACCTATCTAACAGTAGTGCAAGTGAATAAACTGAGGTAAAATACAACACTGATGTTCACTTCAGCCCCCCTGTAGTTTGCAGCCTAATTCCCAGCCCTCAGGGACACTTTCATCCTTCTACCGGCTCTTGTCATTTTCCCCCGGTTCCCTTACTCTACTCGGTTTCCTGCCGTTTCCCTTTACTCTTTTATAACTCACATCTTCTCCACCGCTGCCGCCATTTTCTTTCACCCTCTTACGCTCCCGCGACACCACAGAATAAACACTGCGCATGCGCCAATTGCCTCAGACGCCATAACACGCTTGCGCCATACGTCACCGAAGCGCGCTGGAGCCTGCGCAAAAACAGTTCACAGGAACAGCAATCGCGCATGCGCGAGTTGCGCAAACCAACGTAAGGTCATATGACAACTGTTCGCATGCGCAAACCTAGTTTAATATATCTGATTATCTGATAGAAAGTGTGATGTAGAGGCCTCTCACCTCATCATGGAATGCAGTCTATTGTATTATACAGCACTCTCACAGAATAGAATGCAGTCTATTGTATTATACAGCACTCTCACAGAATAGAATGCAGTCTAATGTATTATACAGCACTCTCACAGAATAGAATGCAGTCTAATGTATTATACAGCACTCTCACAGAATAGAATGCAGTCTATTGTATTATACAGCACTCTCACAGAATAGAATGCAGTCTATTGTATTATACAGCACTCTCACAGAATAGAATGCAGTCTATTGTATTATACAGCACTCTCACAGAATAGAATGCAGTCTAATGTATTATACAGCACTCTCACAGAATAGAATGCAGTCTAATGTATTATACAGCACTCTCACAGAATAGAATGCAGTCTATTGTATTATACAGCACTCTCACAGAATAGAATGCAGTCTATTGTATTATACAGCACTCTCACAAAATAGAATGCAGTCTAATGTATAATACAGCACTCTCACAAAATAGAATGCAGTCTAATGTATTATACAGCACTCTCACAGAATAGAATGCAGTCTATTGTATTATACAGCACTCTCACCTCATCATGGAATGCAGTCTATTGTATTATACAGCACTCTCACAGAATAGAATGCAGTCTATTGTATTATACAGCACTCTCACAGAATAGAATGCAGTCTATTGTATTATACAGCACTCTCACAGAATAGAATGCAGTCTATTGTATTATACAGCACTCTCACAGAATAGAATGCAGTCTATTGTATTATACAGCACTCTCACAGAATAGAATGCAGTCTATTGTATTATACAGCACTCTCACAGAATAGAATGCAGTCTATTGTATTATACAGCACTCTCACCTCATCATGGAATGCAGTCTATTGTATTATACAGCACTCTCACAGAATAGAATGCAGTCTATTGTATTATACAGCACTCTCACAGAATAGAATGCAGTCTATTGTATTATACAGCACTCTCACCTCATCATGGAATGCAGTCTATTGTATTATACAGCACTCTCACCTCATCATGGAATGCAGTCTATTGTATTATACAGCACTCTCACCTCATCATGGAATGCAGTCTAATGTATTATACAGCACTCTCACAGAATAGAATGCAGTCTATTGTATTATACAGCACTCTCACCTCATCATGGAATGCAGTCTAATGTATTATACAGCACTCTCACAGAATAGAATGCAGTCTATTGTATTATACAGCACTCTCACAGAATAGAATGCAGTCTATTGTATTATACAGCACTCTCACAGAATAGAATGCAGTCTATTGTATTATACAGCACTCTCACAGAATAGAATGCAGTCTATTGTATTATACAGCACTCTCACAGAATAGAATGCAGTCTATTGTATTATACAGCACTCTCAGAGAATAGAATGCAGTCTATTGTATTATACAGCACTCTCACAGAATAGAATGCAGTCTAATGTATTATACAGCACTCTCACAGAATAGAATGCAGTCTAATGTATTATACAGCACTCTCACAGAATAGAATGCAGTCTAATGTATTATACAGCACTCTCACAGAATAGAATGCAGTCTAATGTATTATACAGCACTCTCACAGAATAGAATGCAGTCTAATGTATTATACAGCACTCTCACAGAATAGAATGCAGTCTAATGTATTATACAGCACTCTCACAGAATAGAATGCAGTCTAATGTATTATAAAGCACTCTCACAGAATAGAATGCAGTCTAATGTATAATACAGCACTCTCACAGAATAGAATGCAGTCTAATGTATTATACAGCACTCTCACAAAATAGAATGCAGTCTAATGTATAATACAGCACTCTCACAGAATAGAATGCAGTCTAATGTATTATACAGCACTCTCACAGAATAGAATGCAGTCTAATGTATAATACAGCACTCTCACAAAATAGAATGCAGTCTAATGTATTATACAGCACTCTCACAAAATAGAATGCAGTACTCTCACAAAATAGAATGCAGTCTAATGTATAATACAGCACTCTCACAGAATAGAATGCAGTCTAATGTATAATACAGCACTCTCACAGAATAGAATGCAGTCTAATGTATAATACAGCACTCTCACAAAATAGAATGCAGTCTAATGTATAATACAGCACTCTCACAGAATAGAATGCAGTCTAATGTATAATACAGCACTCTCATAGAATAGAATGCAGTCTATTGTATTATACAGCACTCTCACAGAATAGAATGCAGTCATGTATAATACAGCACTCTCACAAAATAGAATGCAGTCTATTGTATAATACAGCACTCTCACAGAATAGAATGCAGTCTATTGTATTATACAGCACTCTCACAGAATAGAATGCAGTCATGTATAATACAGCACTCTCACAAAATAGAATGCAGTCTATTGTATAATACAGCACTCTCACAGAATAGAATGCAGTCTATTGTATTATACAGCACTCTCACAAAATAGAATGCAGTCTAATGTATAATACAGCACTGTGACAGACCCTTCTGTCAGGACTGAAAGAGTTAACTGTGTTTAGCTTTAAGAATCTAATTTCTAAAGACAGGTTTTCTGGCCTCAGCTATTGTGTGCTATAATTACATTTAAGTAATAAACAGGCCATTGTTTAATCACCCTCAGAGAACAGACGCTAGGTGATAAGACAAGCCAAATGTGTTTAAGTTGTTATCTGCCTAAGTAAAGTATTTAAGTAATATAATTCTATTGTATCATGTCAAGGGCGCATCTCCCTTTTATCTAATGTACAACATTCTTTCAACCCCCATCTGAGGGGGGGGGGGTCAAAAACCTGTATAAATCTGTGTGCTGCCTTCAAATAAAGTTGTCATTCTGTTTTAAACCTGAAACTGGCTGGGTTGTGAATTGCTGATTGTCTATGCAGGACATTGTTCATCTGGGGTTAACCCTTGGTACACAGTTGGTACCGTAACATTGGTGGCAAGCGACGGAATGAACCTTATCGCCCAGAAGAGCAACTACACAAGCCAGTAACCTCAGGAAGAGGGGGATTATTACAATACTGACTAAGATGGAAAGAGTACCAGGGACAGAAGGAACCAATGGGCCCAGCATAGCAGACAGAACCCCTGAAGAAGCAAGTTTTGACCGGGCTGTCAAAATAAGACTGGCACATTATGGCCCCAACCCATCTGCGGAAATTATCGACCGGGTCATAGCAGCTGTGGAAGCCAACCTACTTCGCCAAAGCGGCGCTGCAGCAAACCCAGTGGAAAAGAGAAAAGTAAATTTTGCAGCTTTTAAAAACTTCCTGGAAACAGAAGGAGAGATTGATGGGTACCTTGCGGATTTTGAGAGGCAATGTGCACTACACAAGGTACCCGCAGAGGACTGGGTAACGATATTATCCGGAAAATTATCCGGCCGGGCCAGTGAGGCTTTTCGGGCCATTCCAGATGAGGAAGTCGGGGATTATAATACTGTAAAAGAGGCTCTGCTCTCCAGGTATGCGGTTACACCGGAGGCATACCGGAGGCGGTTCAGAGACACTGTTAAATTAGCTGGTGATTCCTACCTTGAGTGGGCATGTAAGGTGCACCGCACAGCAGCTCACTGGATAGCGGGGTGCCAAGCCGTATCTGGGGAAGAGGTGCTGCAGCTATTCCTGTTGGAACATTGCTTCGACAAGTTACCCGCAGGAGTTCGAGAGTGGGTTCGGGACCGTAAACCCTCCACCCTGCATGAAGCGGCTCGCTTGGCAGATGAGTATACGGATGCCCGCAAACTGGACACTGCTACCACTAAGCCCCCTGCCAGAGTGGAGTACAGACCCCCAGTCACCCCAGCACCTGCCAGTTACCAACCCCCAGCACACCGCTATACCACACGGTCTCGGGCCACGAACTACCCTCAGAGAGCCTGGTTCAATTCGCGGGGCTACTCACAACCTATTCGGTGCTTTGGATGTAAGCAACTAGGGCACAAAAGACCAGAGTGTCCCCTAAACGCAGCGAACCAAGCACAGTCCTGGAGAAGACCCGCTAGCGGAATCCCACGTAATCCTCAGCCTGCGGCCCGCTATGTAGAGGCGCAAGAATGCTGGGGCATCCTACATGAGGCAGACCTTGTGCAAGCTGCCCACCGGAATAACCGGCAACTGGTTAAAGTGAATGGGAAGGAGGTCAGTGGTCTACGGGATACTGGTGCTACCATGACCTTGCTTCGAAAGAACTTGGTGTCTGAGAAACAGCACACAGGAGACACTGTGGCTGTGAGGGTAGCAGGGGGCACTGTGTTCCGCCTGCCTGTTGCCAGGGTGCATTTGGATTGGGGAGGGGGCGCTAGACCTGTGAATGTGGGGGTCATGAAGGATTTACCAGCTGATGTTCTCCTTGGAAATACCTTGGTCCCCCTTGTTTCTGCCTATGCTCCCATGGGTCCCGCTGATGTTAACCCTGTGACTACCCGTGCTCAGATCCGTGCAGCAGAGACTGACCCCCCTGCTGCTAAGCCCCAGGACGCTGAGCTCAGTAAATCTCTATCCGCTATTGATATGTGGGAGTCACGTTACAATGCGCTGATGAAGGAGAAGAGTCACGTAGAGGATAAAATGGTCACGTTAAATAATCATGTAACAGTGCTAGCGGGAGAGAAGAGGAGTGCAGAGGAAAAAGCACGTTTAGAAAGGGAATCTCTGCTAGACAAGCTGCACCGACAGACTGCAGAAAACACCAGCTTGAGAGTGGAACATGAAACATTAAGGACAAACTTAGTGACACTGGAGGAGAAGCTGACACTGGCTCATAGGGAGGTGCAGCAACTCAAGGGCACCCTATGTCAGTATGAAGGGATTGTGGATACCTATAAAGAGCAGGTACAAAAACCACGTAAAGAAGCCGATGATATTTTGAAGGACTGTTTAGCCCTAGTCGGGGCACTGAAGAGGTTGAACCCTTATTTATACAGACAGGGATTCTCTCTCATAACGGGAATACAGATGGATTGTCCCAGCAAACTGACATGCCTACCACCTCCTAGTCCGGTCATCCCCAGGTTGACCCGCAAAAGGGTCAAGCCGGGTCTGCCGGAGTGTTCCACAAGGGGGGAGCTATGTGACAGACCCTTCTGTCAGGACTGAAAGAGTTAACTGTGTTTAGCTTTAAGAATCTAATTTCTAAAGACAGGTTTTCTGGCCTCAGCTATTGTGTGCTATAATTACATTTAAGTAATAAACAGGCCATTGTTTAATCACCCTCAGAGAACAGACGCTAGGTGATAAGACAAGCCAAATGTGTTTAATTTGTTATCTGCCTAAGTAAAGTATTTAAGTAATATAATTCTATTGTATCATGTCAAGGGCGCTTCTCCCTTTTATCTAATGTACAACATTCTTTCAACCCCCATCTGAGGGGGGGGGGTCAAAAACCTGTATAAATCTGTGTGCTGCCTTCAAATAACGTTGTCATTCTGTTTTAAACCTGAAACTGGCTGGGTTGTGAATTGCTGATTGTCTATGCAGGACATTGTTCATCTGGGGTTAACCCTTGGTACACAGTTGGTACCGTAACAAGCACTCTCACAGAATAGAATGCAGTCTAATGTATAATACAGCACTCTCACAGAATAGAATGCAGTCTATTGTATTATACAGCACTCTCACAGAATAGAATGCAGTCTAATGTATTATACAGCACTCTCACAAAATAGAATGCAGTCTAATGTATAATACAGCACTCTCACAAAATAGAATGCAGTCTATTGTATTATACAGCACTCTCACAAAATAGAATGCAGTCTAATGTATAATACAGCACTCTCACAGAATAGAATGCAGTCATGTATAATACAGCACTCTCACAGAATAGAATGCAGTCTAATGTATAAAACAGCACTCTCACAGAATAGAATGCAGTCTAATGTATAATACAGCACTCTCACAGAATAGAATGCAGTCTATTGTATTATACAGCACTCTCACAGAATAGAATGCAGTCTAATGTATTATACAGCACTCTCACAAAATAGAATGCAGTCTAATGTATAATACAGCACTCTCACAAAATAGAATGCAGTCTAATGTATAATACAGCACTCTCACAGAATAGAATGCAGTCATGTATAATACAGCACTCTCACAAAATAGAATGCAGTCTATTGTATAATACAGCACTCTCACAGAATAGAATGCAGTCTATTGTATTATACAGCACTCTCACAAAATAGAATGCAGTCTAATGTATAATACAGCACTCTCACAAAATAGAATGCAGTCTATTGTATTATACAGCACTCTCACAAAATAGAATGCAGTCTAATGTATAATACAGCACTCTCACAGAATAGAATGCAGTCATGTATAATACAGCACTCTCACAAAATAGAATGCAGTCTAATGTATAATACAGCACTCTCAGAATAGAATGCAGTCTATTGTATTATACAGCACTCTCACAAAATAGAATGCAGTCTAATGTATAATACAGCACTCTCACAGAATAGAATGCAGTCTAATGTATAATACAGCACTCTCACAGAATAGAATGCAGTCTATTGTATTATACAGCACTCTCACAGAATAGAATGCAGTCTAATGTATAATACAGCACTCTCACAAAATAGAATGCAGTCTAATGTATAATACAGCACTCTCACAAAATAGAATGCAGTCTAATGTATAATACAGCACTCTCACAAAATAGAATGCAGTCTAATGTATAATACAGCACTCTCACAGAATAGAATGCAGTCTATTGTATTATACAGCACTCTCACAGAATAGAATGCAGTCTAATGTATAATACAGCACTCTCACAGAATAGAATGCAGTCTAATGTATAATACAGCACTCTCACAGAATAGAATGCAGTCTAATGTATAATACAGCACTCTCACAGAATAGAATGCAGTCTAATGTATAATACAGCACTCTCACAGAATAGAATGCAGTCTAATGTATAATACAGCACTCTCACAGAATAGAATGCAGTCTAATGTATAATACAGCACTCTCACAGAATAGAATGCAGTCTAATGTATAATACAGCACTCTCACAGAATAGAATGCAGTCTAATGTATAATACAGCACTCTCACAGAATATAATGCAGTCTAATGTATAATACAGCACTCTCACAGAATAGAATGCAGTCTAATGTATAATACAGCACTCTCACAGAATAGAATGCAGTCTAATGTATAATACAGCACTCTCACAAAATAGAATGCAGTCTAATGTATAATACAGCACTCTCACAGAATAGAATGCAGTCTAATGTATAATACAGCACTCTCACAGAATAGAATGCAGTCTAATGTATAATACAGCACTCTCACAGAATAGAATGCAGTCTATTGTATTATACAGCACTCTCACAAAATAGAATGCAGTCTATTGTATTATACAGCACTCTCACAAAATAGAATGCAGTCTAATGTATAATACAGCACTCTCACAGAATAGAATGCAGTCTAATGTATAATACAGCACTCTCACAAAATAGAATGCAGTCTAATGTATAATACAACACTCTCACAGAATAGAATGCAGTCTAATGTATAATACAGCACTCTCACAGAATAGAATGCAATCTAATGTATAATACAGCACTCTCACAGAATAGAATGCAGTCTATTGTATTATACAGCACTCTCACAAAATAGAATGCAGTCTAATGTATAATACAGCACTCTCACAGAGTAGAATGCAGTCTATTGTATTATACAGCACTCTCACAGAGTAGAATGCAGTCTAATGTATTATACAGCACTCTCACAGAATAGAATGCAGTCTATTGTATTATACAACACTCTCAAAAAATAGAATGCAGTCTAATGTATAATACAGCACTCTCACAGAATAGAATGCAGTCTATTGAATTATACAACACTCTCACAAAATAGAATGCAGTCTAATGTATAATACAGCACTCTCACAGAATAGAATGCAGTCTATTGTATTATACAGCACTCTCACAGAATAGAATGCAGTCTAATGTATTATACAGCACTCTCACATCATCATGGAATGCAGTCTATTGTATTATACAGCACTGTCACAAAATAGAATGCAGTCTATTGTATTATACAGCACTCTCACAAAATAGAATGCAGTCTAATGTATAATACAGCACTCTCACAGAATAGAATGCAGTCTATTGTATTATACAACACTCTCACAAAATAGAATGCAGTCTAATGTATAATACAGCACTCTCACAGAATAGAATGCAGTCTATTGTATTATACAACACTCTCACAAAATAGAATGCAGTCTAATGTATAATACAGCACTCTCACAGAATAGAATGCAGTCTATTGTATTATACAGCACTCTCACAGAATAGAATGCAGTCTAATGTATTATACAGCACTCTCACAGAATAGAATGCAGTCTAATGTATTATACAGCACTCTCACAGAATAGAATGCAGTCTATTGTATTATACAACACTCTCACAAAATAGAATGCAGTCTAATGTATAATACAGCACTCTCACAGAATAGAATGCAGTCTATTGTATTATACAACACTCTCACAAAATAGAATGCAGTCTAATGTATAATACAGCACTCTCACAGAATAGAATGCAGTCTATTGTATTATACAACACTCTCACAGAATAGAATGCAGTCTAATGTATAATACAGCACTCTCACAGAATAGAATGCAGTCTATTGTATTATACAACACTCTCACAGAATAGAATGCAGTCTAATGTATTATACAGCACTCTCACATCATCATGGAATGCAGTCTAATGTATTATACAGCACTCTCACATCATCATGGAATGCTGTCTAATGTATTATACAGCACTCTCACATCATCATGGAATGCAGTCTAATGTATTATACAGCACTCTCAAATCATCAAGGAATGCAGTCTAATGTATTATACAGCACTCTCACATCATCATGGAATGCAGTCTAATGTATTATACAGCACTCTCACATCATCATGGAATGCAGTCTAATGTATTATACAGCACTCTCACATCATCATGGAATGCAGTCTAATGTATTATACAGCACTCTCACATCATCATGGAATGCAGTCTAATGTATTATACAGCACTCTCACAGAATAGAATGCAGTCTATTGTATTATACAGCACTCTCACAGAATAGAATGCAGTCTAATGTATTCTACAGCACTCTCACAGAATAGAATGCAGTCTAATGTATTCTACAGCACTCTCACAGAACAAAATGCAGTCTATTGTATTATACAGCACTCTCACAGAATAGAATGCAGTCTATTGTATTATACAGCACTCTCACAGAATAGAATGCAGTCTAATGTGTTATACAGCACTCTCACAGAATAGAATGCAGTCTATTGTATTATACAGCACTCTCACAAAATAGAATGCAGTCTAATGTATAATACAGCACTCTCACAGAATAGAATGCAGTCTATTGTATTATACAGCACTCTCACAGAATAGAATGCAGTCTAATGTATTATACAGCACTCTCACAGAATAGAATGCAGTCTATTGTATTATACAGCACTGTTACGGTACCAACAGGATACCAAGGGTTAATACCAGGGAACAATGTCCTGCATACAGAATCAGCACTTCACAACCTCGATCAGTTTCCCTGCAAACATGAGACCAAGCTCCACATTTCAGGTTTAAAAAAGAATATATTTATTAAAGGCTGAATGCCTAGTATTTATACAGGTTTTGACCCCCCCCCGGATGGGGGCTGAAAGAATATAACCCTGGCTTCAGGTTACAGAGGGCATTGGTTAAACAGTAAAGCAAACATATGAACAATGCATCAGACCTCTAAGAATTGTCTATTCACAGGTAAAACAGATTAACATATTAAGTACTCAGACAATCTGATGTTGGGCAGTCTAGTTAACATAATCACACAAAACCCAATCAGTTTACCTAGACAGACTCCTGAGACACAATCAGATCTTAAACATACATAGAATACATCTTATTACAGAATATAGGAACAGTTCTTTTTAGCTATAAAGTCTTTTATGCCCACTTGGCTTATAGAGTCACAATTGCTCCCACAAGGGGCACTCACACCCTGTACCCATCCTGTATTTATGGATACAGGGTGACATAGACATAAGACAGAGGTATGAAAGTACATGGGGTGTCCAGCATATAAAATTCCATATTTCCATGCAGTCTCTGGGTATCCTTAAGCCCATGTACCTCCAGCCCAAAGAATGTTCCATAACAGGCCCTCCAATGTACAGTGGCGAGATTGGTTTTGTCACATCTCTCCCCTTTTCCAAACAGACTAACAGGGTATCTGACCTCCTGCCGGTCAGTGCCCTGGTTAGTCCAGCAACCCACCCATAAAACACAATTAGTAGTACAGCCCACCCACAATAAATGGTTACTACACCTGAGTACGGGGAAAACTTGTCCATGTTCAGGTGCCTCACCACAGCTGTGTGGGGGACTGGTACGCTGAATTGGTGGGTTGCGAGGTGGGCAGAGACCAGCTGTACTCTGCCCGGGTGCCAGCACTACCATGGAAGTAGCCTGGTGGGAGCCTGGTTGCTGAAGGGGGAGACCGACTGTCTCCCCTTTGGATACATAGCTGTGCTGCTGGAGGGGGAGACCAATCGTCTCCCCTTTGGCTAAACAGCCGTGTTGCTGGGGGACAGGACCAACTGTCCCTACCCCTTGTAACGCAGCCTGCCGCTGGGGAATGGAGTCTGGGCTCCCAATTCCCTGTATATTCCTCTGCTGCTGGGGGACAGGACCATCAAACTCCTCTCCCTCTGGTTTGTCATGCTCAGCTGTCCAGGGTCTTAGCAGCAGGTGGGTCAGTCTCTGCTGCACGGATCTGGGCACGGGTAGTCACAGAGTTAACATCAGCGGGACCCATAGGAGCGTAGGCAGAAACAAGGGGGGCCAAGTCATTTCCAAGAAGAACATCAGCAGGTAAGTCCTTCTTGACCCCCACATTCACAGGTCTAGCGCCCACTCCCCAATCCAAATGTACCCTGGCAACAGGTAGGCTGAACACATCGCCCCCTGCTACCCTCACAGCCACAGTGTCTCCAGTGTACTGTTTCTCAGACACCAAGTTCTTTTGAAGCAAGGTCATGGTAGCACCAGTATCCCGTAGACCACTGACCTTCTTCCCATTCACTTTAACCAGTTGCCGGTTATTCCGGTGGGCAGCTTGCAGAAGGTCTGCCTCATGTAGGATGCTCCAGCATTCTTGCGCCTCTACGTAGCAGGCCGCAGGCTGAGGATTACGTGGGATTCCGCCGGCGGGTCTTCTCCAGGACTGCGCTTGGTTCGCTGCGTTTAGGGGACACTCTGGTCTTTTGTGCCCTAGTTGCTTACATCTAAAGCACCGAATAGGTTGTGAGTAGCACCGCAAATTGAACAGGGCTCTCTGAGGGTAGTTTGTGGCCGGAGGCCGTGTGGTATAGCGGTGCGCCGGGGTTTGGTAACTGGCAGCTGCTGGGGTGACTGGGGGTCTGTACTCCACTCTAGCAGGGGGCTTAGTGGTAGCAGTGTCCAGTTTGCGGGCATCCGTATACTCATCTGCCAAGCGAGCCGCTTCCTGCAGGGTGGAGGGTTTACGGTCCCGAACCCACTCTCGAACTCCTGCGGATAACTTGTCGAAGCAATGTTCCAACAGGAATAGCTGCAGCACCTCTTCCCCAGATATGGCTTGGCACCCCGCTATCCAGTGAGCTGCTGTGCGGTGCACCTTACATGCCCACTCAAGGTAGGAATCTCCAGCTAATTTGACAGTGTCTCTGAACCGCCTCCGGTATGCCTCCGGTGTAACCACATACCTGGAGAGCAGAGCCTCTTTTACAGTATTATAATCCCTGACTTCCTCATCTGGAATGGCCCGAAAAGCCTCTCTGGCCCGGCCGGATAATTTTCCAGATAATATCGTGACCCAGTCCTCTGCGGGTACCTTGTGTAGTGCACATTGCCTCTCAAAATCCGCAAGGTACCCATCAATCTCTCCTTCTGTTTCCAGGAAGTTTTTAAAAGCTGCAAAATTTACTTTTCTCTTTTCCATCTTAGTCAGTATTGTAATAATCCCCCTCTTCCTGAGGTTACTGGCTTGTGTAGTTGCTCTTCTGGGCGATAAGGTTCATTCCGTCGCTTGCCACCAATTGTTACGGTACCAACTGTGTACCAAGGGTTAATACCAGATGAACAATGTCCTGCATACAGAATCAGCACTTCACAACCTCGATCAGTTTCCCTGCAAACATGAGACCAAGCTCCACATTTCAGGTTTAAAAAAGAATATATTTATTAAAGGCTGAATGCCTAGTATTTATACAGGTTTTGACCCCCCCGGATGGGGGCTTAAAGAATATAACCCTGGCTTCAGGTTACAGAGGGCATTGGTTAAACAGTAAAGCAAACATATGAACAATGCATCAGACCTCTAAGAATTGTCTATTCACAGGTAAAACAGATTAACATATTAAGTACTCACAGACAATCTGATGTTGGGCAGTCTAGTTAACATAATCACACAAAACCCAATCAGTTTACCCAGACAGACTCCTGAGACACAATCAGATCTTAAACATACATAGAATACATCTTATTACAGAATATAGGAACAGTTCTTATTAGCTATAAAGTCTTTTATGCCCACTTGGCTTATAGAGTCACAATTGCTCCCACAAGGGGCACTCACACCCTGTACCCATCCTGTATTTATGGATACAGGGTGACATAGACATAAGACAGAGTTATGAAAGTACATGGGGTGTCCAGCATATAACATTCCATATTTCCATGCAGTCTCTGGGTATCCTTAAGCCCATGTACCTCCAGCCCAAAGAATGTTCCATAACAGGCCCTCCAATGTACAGTGGCGAGATTGGTTTTGTCACAAGCACTCTCACAGAATAGAATGCAGTCTAATGTATTATATAGCACTCTCACAGAATATAATGCAGTCTAATGTATTATACAGCACTCTCACAGAATAAAATGCAGTCTATTGTATTATACAGCACTCTCACAGAATAGAATGCAGTCTAATGTATTATACAGCACTCTCACAGAATAGAATGCAGTCTAATGTGTTATACAGCACTCACAGAATAGAATGCAGTCTAATGTGTTATACAGAACTCTCACAGAATAAAATACAGTCTACTGTATTATACAGCACTCTCACAGAATAGAGTGCAGTCTACTGTATTATACAGCACTCTCACAGAATAAAATGCAGTCTATTGTATTATACTGCACTCTCACATCATCATGGAATGCAGTCTATTGTATTATATAGCACTCACAGAATAGAATGCAGTCTAATGTGTTATACAGCACTCTCACAGAATAGAATGCAGTCTACTGTATTATACAGCACTCTCACAGAATAGAATGCAGTCTATTGTATTATACAGCACTCTCACATCATCATGGAATGCAGTCTATTGTATTATACAGCACTCTCACAGAATAGAATGCAGTCTAATGTATTATACAGCACTCTCACAGAATAGAATGCAGTCTAATGTATTATACAGCACTCTCACAGAATAGAATGCAGTCTATTGTATTATACAGCACTCTCACATCATCATGGAATGCAGTCTATTGTATTATACAGCACTCTCACAGAATAGAATGCAGTCTAATGTATTATATAGCACTCTCACAGAATAGAATGCAGTCTAATGTATTATATAGCACTCTCACAGAATAGAATGCAGTCTAATGTATTATACAGCACTCACAGAATAGAATGCAGTCTATTGTATTATACAGCACTCTCACAGAATAGAATGCAGTCTAATGTATTATACAGCACTCTCACATCATCATGGAATGCAGTCTAATGTATTATACAGCACTCTCACAGAATAGAATGCAGTCTAATGTATTATACAGCACTCTCACAGAATAGAATGCAGTCTATTGTATTATACAGCACTCTCACAGAACAGAATGCAGTCTAATGTATTATACAGCACTCTCACAGAATAGAATGCAGTCTATTGTATTATACAGCACTCTCACAGAATAGAATGCAGTCTATTGTATTATACAGCACTCTCACAGAATAGAATGCAGTCTAATGTATTATATAGCACTCTCACAGAAAAAAATGCAGTCTAATGTATTATACAGCACTCTCACAGAATAGAATGCAGTCTAATGTATTATACAGCACTCTCACATAATAGAATGCAGTATATTATATTATACAGCACTCTCACAGAATGGAATGCAGTCTAATGTGTTATACAGCACTCTCACAGAATAGAATGCAGTCTAATGTATTATACAGCACTCTCACAAAATAAAATACAGTCTACTGTATTATACAGCACTCTCACAGAATAGACTGCAGTCTACTGTATTATACAGCACTCTCACAGAATAAAATGCAGTATATTATATTATACAGCACTCTCACAGAATGGAATGCAGTCTAATGTGTTATACAGCACTCTCACAGAATAAAATACAGTCTACTGTATTATACAGCACTCTCACAGAATAGAGTGCAGTCTACTGTATTATACAGCACTCTCACAGAATAAAATGCAGTCTATTGTATTATACAACACTCTCACATCATCATGGAATGCAGTCTATTGTATTATACAGCACTGTCACAGAATAGAATGCAGTCTAATGTGTTATACAGCACTCTCACAGAATAGAATGCAGTCTACTGTATTATATAGCACTCTCACAGAATAGAATGCAGTCTACTGTATTATACATAACTCTCACAGAATAGAATGCAGTCTATTGTATTATACAGCACTCTCACAGAATAGAATGCAGTCTAATGTATTATACAGCACTCTCACAGAATAGAATGCAGTCTAATGTATTATACAGCACTCTCACAGAATAGAATGCAGTCTATTGTATTATACAGCACTCTCACAGAATAGAATGCAGTCTAATGTATTATACAGCACTCTCACAGAATAAAATGCAGTCTATTGTATTATACAGCACTCTCACATCATCATGGAATGCAGTCTATTGTATTATACAGCACTCTCACAGAATGGAATGCAGTCTAATGTGTTATACAGCACTCTCACAGAATAAAATACAGTCTACTGTATTATACAGCACTCTCACAGAATAGAGTGCAGTCTACTGTATTATACAGCACTCTCACAGAATAAAATGCAGTCTATTGTATTATACAGCACTCTCACATCATCATGGAATGCAGTCTATTGTATTATACAGCACTCTCACAGAATAAAATGTAGTCTAATGTGTTATACAGCACTCTCACAGAATAGAATGCAGTCTACTGTATTATACAGCACTCTCACAGAATATAATGCAGTCTACTGTATTATACAGCACTCTCACAGAATAGAATGCAGTCTAATGTATTATACAGCACTCTCACAGAATAGAATGCAGTTTATTGTATTATACAGCACTCTCACAGAATAGAATTCAGTCTAATGTATTATACAGCACTCTCACAGAATAGAATGCAGTCTAATGTATTATACAGCACTCTCACAGAATAGAATGCAGTCTAATGTGTTATACAGCACTCACAGAATAGAATGCAGTCTAATGTGTTATACAGAACTCTCACAGAATAAAATACAGTCTACTGTATTATACAGCACTCTCACAGAATAGAGTGCAGTCTACTGTATTATACAGCACTCTCACAGAATAAAATGCAGTCTATTGTATTATACTGCACTCTCACATCATCATGGAATGCAGTCTATTGTATTATATAGCACTCTCACAGAATAGAATGCAGTCTAATGTGTTATACAGCACTCTCACAGAATAGAATGCAGTCTACTGTATTATACAGCACTCTCACAGAATAGAATGCAGTCTATTGTATTATACAGCACTCTCACATCATCATGGAATGCAGTCTATTGTATTATACAGCACTCTCACAGAATAGAATGCAGTCTAATGTATTATACAGCACTCTCACAGAATAGAATGCAGTCTAATGTATTATACAGCACTCTCACAGAATAGAATGCAGTCTATTGTATTATACAGCACTCTCACATCATCATGGAATGCAGTCTATTGTATTATACAGCACTCTCACAGAATAGAATGCAGTCTAATGTATTATATAGCACTCTCACAGAATAGAATGCAGTCTAATGTATTATACAGCACTCACAGAATAGAATGCAGTCTATTGTATTATACAGCACTCTCACAGAATAGAATGCAGTCTAATGTATTATACAGCACTCTCACATCATCATGGAATGCAGTCTATTGTATTATACAGCACTCTCACAGAATAGAATGCAGTCTAATGTATTATACAGCACTCTCACAGAATAGAATGCAGTCTATTGTATTATACAGCACTCTCACAGAATAGAATGCAGTCTAATGTATTATACAGCACTCTCACAGAATAGAATGCAGTCTATTGTATTATACAGCACTCTCACAGAATAGAATGCAGTCTATTGTATTATACAGCACTCTCACAGAATAGAATGCAGTCTAATGTATTATATAGCACTCTCACAGAAAAAAATGCAGTCTAATGTATTATACAGCACTCTCACAGAATAGAATGCAGTCTAATGTATTATACAGCACTCTCACATAATAGAATGCAGTCTAATGTGTTATACAGCACTCTCACAAAATAAAATACAGTCTACTGTATTATACAGCACTCTCACAGAATAGACTGCAGTCTACTGTATTATACAGCACTCTCACAGAATAAAATGCAGTATATTATATTATACAGCACTCTCACAGAATGGAATGCAGTCTAATGTGTTATACAGCACTCTCACAGAATAAAATACAGTCTACTGTATTATACAGCACTCTCACAGAATAGAGTGCAGTCTACTGTATTATACAGCACTCTCACAGAATAAAATGCAGTCTATTGTATTATACAACACTCTCACATCATCATGGAATGCAGTCTATTGTATTATACAGCACTGTCACAGAATAGAATGCAGTCTAATGTGTTATACAGCACTCTCACATAATAGAATGCAGTCTACTGTATTATATAGCACTCTCACAGAATAGAATGCAGTCTACTGTATTATACATAACTCTCACAGAATAGAATGCAGTCTATTGTATTATACAGCACTCTCACAGAATAGAATGCAGTCTAATGTATTATACAGCACTCTCACAGAATAGAATGCAGTCTAATGTATTATACAGCACTCTCACAGAATAGAATGCAGTCTATTGTATTATACAGCACTCTCACAGAATAGAATGCAGTCTAATGTATTATACAGCACTCTCACAGAATAAAATGCAGTCTATTGTATTATACAGCACTCTCACATCATCATGGAATGCAGTCTATTGTATTATACAGCACTCTCACAGAATGGAATGCAGTCTAATGTGTTATACAGCACTCTCACAGAATAAAATACAGTCTACTGTATTATACAGCACTCTCACAGAATAGAGTGCAGTCTACTGTATTATACAGCACTCTCACAGAATAAAATGCAGTCTATTGTATTATACAGCACTCTCACATCATCATGGAATGCAGTCTATTGTATTATACAGCACTCTCACAGAATAAAATGTAGTCTAATGTGTTATACAGCACTCTCACAGAATAGAATGCAGTCTACTGTATTATACAGCACTCTCACAGAATAGAATGCAGTCTACTGTATTATACAGCACTCTCACAGAATAGAATGCAGTCTAATGTATTATACAGCACTCTCACAGAATAGAATGCAGTTTATTGTATTATACAGCACTCTCACAGAATAGAATTCAGTCTAATGTATTATACAGCACTCTCACAGAATAGAATGCAGTCTAATGTATTATACAGCACTCTCACAGAATAGAATGCAGTTTATTGTATTATACAGCACTCTCACAGAATAGAATTCAGTCTAATGTATTATACAGCACACTCACAGAATAGAATGCAGTCTAATGTGTTATACAGAACTCTCACAGAATAAAATACAGTCTACTGTATTATACAGCACTCTCACAGAATAGAGTGCAGTCTACTGTATTATACAGAACTCTCACAGAATAAAATGCAGTCTATTGTATTATACAGCACTCTCACATCATCATGGAATGCAGTCTATTGTATTATATAGCACTCTCACAGAATAGAATGCAGTCTAATGTGTTATACAGCACTCTCACAGAATAGAATGCAGTCTACTATATTATACAGCACTCTCACAGAATAGAATGCAGTCTATTGTATTATACAGCACTCTCACATCATCATGGAATGCAGTCTATTGTATTATACAGCACTCTCACAGAATAGAATGCAGTCTAATGTATTATACAGCACTCTCACAGAATAGAATGCAGTCTAATGTATTATACAGCATTCTCACAGAATAGAATGCAGTCTATTGTATTATACAGCACTCTCACATCATCATGGAATGCAGTCTAATGTATTATACAGCACTCTCACAGAATAGAATGCAGTCTAATGTATTATATAGCACTCTCACAGAATAGAATGCAGTCTAATGTATTATACAGCACTCTCACAGAATAGAATGCAGTCTATTGTATTATACAGCACTCTCACAGAATAGAATGCAGTCTATTGTATTATACAGCACTCTCACAGAATAGAATGCAGTCTAATGTATTATACAGCACTCTCACAGAATAGAATGCAGTCTATTGTATTATACAGCACTCTCACAGAATAGAATGCAGTCTAATGTATTATACAGCACTCTCACAGAATAGAATGCAGTCTATTGTATTATACAGCACTCTCACAGAATAGAATGCAGTCTATTGTATTATACAGCACTCTCACAGAATAGAATGCAGTCTAATGTATTATATAGCACTCTCACAGAAAAAAATGCAGTCTAATGTATTATACAGCACTCTCACAGAATAGAATGCAGTCTAATGTATTATACAGCACTCTCACATAATAGAATGCAGTCTAATGTGTTATACAGCACTCTCACAAAATAAAATACAGTCTATTGTATTATACAGCACTCTCACAGAATAGAATGCAGTCTAATGTATTATACAGCACTCTCACAGAATAGAATGCAGTCTAATGTGTTATACAGCACTCTCACAGAATAGAATGCAGTCTACTGTATTATACAGCACTCTCACATCATCATGGAATGCAGTCTATTGTATTATACAGCACTCTCACAGAATAGAATGCAGTCTAATGTATTATACAGCACTCTCACAGAATAGAATGAAGTCTAATGTATTATACAGCACTCTCACAGAATAGAATGCAGTCTAATGTATTATACAGCACTCTCACATCATCATGGAATGCAGTCTATTGTATTATACAGCACTCTCACAGAATAGAATGCTGTCTAATGTGTTATACAGCACTCTCACAGAATAGAATGCTGTCTAATGTGTTATACAGCACTCTCACAGAATAGAATGCAGTCTACTGTATTATACAGCACTCTCACATCATCATGGAATGCAGTCTATTGTATTATACAGCAATCTCACAGAATAGAATGCAGTCTAATGTATTATACAGCACTCTCACAGAGTACAATGCAGTCTATTGTATTATACAGCACTCTCACAGAGTACAATGCAGTCTATTGTATTATACAGCACTCTCACAGAATAGAATGCAGTCTAATGTATTATACAGCACTCTCACAGAATAGAATGCAGTCTATTGTATTATACAGCACTCTCACAGAATAGAATGCAGTCTATTGTATTATACAGCACTCTCACAGAATAGAATGCAGTCTAATGTATTATACAGCACTCTCACAGAATAGAATGCAGTCTAATGTATTATACAGCACTCTCACAGAATAGAATGCAGTCTAATGTATTATACAGCACTCTCACATAAAAGAATGCAGTCTATTGTATTATACAGCACTCTCACAGAATAGAATGCAGTCTAATGTATTATACAGCACTCTCACAGAATAGAATGCAGTCTAATGTATTATACAGCACTCTCACAGAATAGAATGCAGTCTATTGTATTATACAGCACTCTCACAGAATAGAATGCAGTCTAATGTATTATAAAGCACTCTCACAGAAAAAAATGCAGTCTAATGTATTATACAGCACTCTCACAGAATAGAATGCAGTCTAATGTATTATACAGCACTCTCACAGAATAGAATGCAGTCTAATGTGTTATACAGCACTCTCACAAAATAAAATACAGTCTACTGTATTATACAGCACTCTCACAGAATAGACTGCAGTCTACTGTATTATACAGCACTCTCACAGAATAAAATACAGTCTACTGTATTATACAGCACTCTCACAGAATAGAATGCAGTCTATTGTATTATACAGCACTCTCACAGAATAGAATGCAGTCTATTGTATTATACAGCACTCTCACAGAATAGAATGCAGTCTAATGTATTATACAGCACTCTCACAGAAAAGAATGCAGTCTAATGTATTATACAGCACTCTCACAGAATAGAATGCAGTCTAATGTATTATACAGCACTCTCACAGAAAAGAATGCAGTCTATTGTATTATACAGCACTCTCACAGAATAGAATGCAGTCTAATGTATTATACAGCACTCTCACAGAATAGAATGCAGTCTATTGTATTATACAGCACTCTCACAGAATAGAATGCAGTCTAATGTATTATACAGCACTCTCACAGATAGAATGCAGTCTTATGTATTATACAGCACTCTCACAGAATAGAATGCAGTCTGATGTATTATACAGCACTCTCACAGAATAGAATGCAGTCTAATGTATTATACAGCACTCTCACAGAATAGAATGCAGTCTAATGTATTATACAGCACTCTCACAGAATAGAATGCAGTCTAATGTATTATACAGCACTCTCACAGAATAGAATGCAGTCTAATGTATTATACAGCACTCTCACAGAATAGAATGCAGTCTGATGTATTATACAGCACTCTCACAGAATAGAATGCAGTCTAATGTATTATACAGCACTCTCACAGAATAGAATGCAGTCTATTGTATTATACAGCACTCTCACAGAATAGAATGCAGTCTATTGTATTATACAGCACTCACAGAATAGAATGCAGTCTTATTTATTATACAGCACTCTCACAGAATAGAATGCAGTCTATTGTATTATACAGCACTCTCACAGAATAGAATGCAGTCTAATGTATTATACAGCACTCTCACAGAATAGAATGCAGTCTAATGTATTATACAGCACTCTCACAGAATAGAATGCAGTCTAATGTATTATACAGCACTCTCACAGAATAGAATGCAGTCTATTGTATTATACAGCACTCTCACAGAATAGAATGCAGTCTAATGTATTATACAGCACTCTCACAGAATAGAATGCAGTCTAATGTATTATACAGCACTCTCACAGAATAGAATGCAGTCTAATGTATTATACAGCACTCTCACAGAATAGAATGCAGTCTAATGTATTATACAGCACTCTCACAGAATAGAATGCAGTCTTATGTATTATACAGCACTCTCACAGAATAGAATGCAGTCTAATGTATTATACAGCACTCTCACAGAATAGAATGCAGTCTAATGTATTATACAGCACTCTCACAGAATAGAATGCAGTCTAATGTATTATACAGCACTCTCACAGAATAGAATGCAGTCTATTGTATTATACAGCACTCTCACAGAATAGAATGCAGTCTAATGTATTATACAGCACTCTCACAGAATAGAATGCAGTCTAATGTATTATACAGCACTCTCACAGAATAGAATGCAGTCTAATGTATTATACAGCACTCTCACAGAATAGAATGCAGTCTATTGTATTATACAGCACTCTCACAGAATAGAATGCAGTCTAATGTATTATACAGCACTCTCACAGAATAGAATGCAGTCTAATGTATTATACAGCACTCTCACAGAATAGAATGCAGTCTATTGTATTATACAGCACTCTCACAGAATAGAATGCAGTCTAATGTATTATACAGCACTCTCACAGAATAGAATGCAGTCTAATGTATTATACAGCACTCTCACAGAATAAAATGCAGTCTATTGTTTTATACAGCACTCACACAGAATAGAATGCAGTCTATTGTATTATACAGCACTCTCACAGAATAGAATGCAGTCTAATGTATTATACAGCACTCTCACAGAATAGAATGCAGTCTAATGTATTATACAGCACTCTCACAGAATAGAATGCAGTCTATTGTATTATACAGCACTCTCACAGAATAGAATGCAGTCTAATGTATTATACAGCACTCTCACAGAATAGAATGCAGTCTTATGTATTATACAGCACTCTCACAGAATAGAATGCAGTCTGATGTATTATACAGCACTCACAGAATAGAATGCAGTCTAATGTATTATACAGCACTCACAGAATAGAATGCAGTCTAATGTATTATACAGCACTCTCACAGAATAGAATGCAGTCTATTGTATTATACAGCACTCTCACAGAATAGAATGCAGTCTATTGTATTATACAGCA
The DNA here is from genome assembly GCF_027579735.1 of Bombina bombina. Classification (NCBI taxonomy): domain Eukaryota; kingdom Metazoa; phylum Chordata; class Amphibia; order Anura; family Bombinatoridae; genus Bombina; species Bombina bombina. The sequence goes on from NC_069505.1 coordinate 5,917,082, forward strand.
CTCTCACAGAATAGAATGCAGTCTAATGTATTATACAGCACTCTCACAGAATAGAATGCAGTCTATTGTATTATACAGCACTCTCACAGAATAGAATGCAGTCTAATGTATTATACAGCACTCTCACAGAATAGAATGCAGTCTATTGTATTATACAGCACTCTCACAGAATAGAATGCAGTCTAATGTATTATACAGCACTCTCACAGAATAGAATGCAGTCTAATGTATTATACAGCACTCTCACAGAATAGAATGCAGTCTAATGTATTATACAGCACTCTCACAGAATAGAATGCAGTCTATTGTATTATACAGCACTCTCACAGAATAGAATGCAGTCTAATGTATTATACAGCACTCTCACAGAATAGAATGCAGTCTAATGTATTATACAGCACTCTCACAGAGTAGAATGCAGTCTAATGTATTATACAGCACTCTCACAGAGTACAATGCAGTCTATTGTATTATACAGCACTCTCACAGAATAGAATGCAGTCTATTGTATTATACAGCACTCTCACAGAATAGAATGCAGTCTAATGTATTATACAGCACTCTCACAGAATAGAATGCAGTCTATTGTATTATACAGCACTCTCACAGAATAGAATGCAGTCTATTGTATTATACAGCACTCTCACAGAATAGAATGCAGTCTAATGTATTATATAGCACTCTCACAGAAAAAAATGCAGTCTAATGTATTATACAGCACTCTCACAGAATAGAATGCAGTCTAATGTATTATACAGCACTCTCACATAAAAGAGGCATTCTATTGTATTATACAGCACTCTCACAGAATAGAATGCAGTCTAATGTATTATACAGCACTCTCACAGAATAGAATGCAGTCTAATGTATTATACAGCACTCTCACAGAATAGAATGCAGTCTAATGTATTATACAGCACTCTCACAGAATAGAATGCAGTCTAATGTATTATACAACACTCTCACAGAATAGAATGCAGTCTGATGTATTATACAGCACTCTCACATAATAGAATGCAGTCTATTGTATTATACAGCACTCTCACAGAATAGAATGCAGTCTAATGTATTATACAGCACTCTCACAGAATAGAATGCAGTCTATTGTATTATACAGCACTCTCACAGAATAGAATGCAGTCTAATGTATTATACAGCACTCTCACAGAATAGAATGCAGTCTATTGTATTATACAGCACTCTCACAGAATAGAATGCAGTCTATTGTATTATACAGCACTCTCACAGAATAGAATGCAGTCTATTGTATTATACAGCACTCTCACAGAATAGAATGCAGTCTAATGTATTATACAGCACTCTCACAGAGTAGAATGCAGCCTAATGTATTATACAGCACTCTCACAGACTAAAATGCAGTCTATTGTTTTATACAGCACTCTCACAGAATAGAATGCAGTCTAATGTGTTATACAGCACTCTCACAGAATAGAATGCAGTCTATTGTATTATACAGCACTCGCACAGAATAGAATGCAGTCTAATGTATTATACAGCACTCTCACAGAATAGAATGCAGTCTATTGTATTATACAGCACTCTCACAGAATTAGAATGCAGTCTAATGTATTATACAGCACTTCTCACAGAATAGAATGCAGTCTAATGTATTATACAGCACTCTCACAGAATAGAATGCGAGTCTATTGTATTACTACAGCACTCTCACAGATAGAATGCAGTCTATTGTATTATACAGCACTCTCACAGAATAGGATGACGAGTCCTAATGTACTATACAGCACTCTCACAGAATAGAAGCAGTCTATATGTTATTTATACAGCACTCTCACAGACTATAGGAATGCAGTCTATTGTATTATACAGCACTTCACAGAATAGAATGCAGTCTAATGTATTATACAGCACTCTCACAGAATAGAATGCAGTC
>NC_069505.1:5919092-6026592 GCF_027579735.1 Bombina bombina
CCAGTCTAATGTATTATACAGCACTCTCACAGAATAGAATGCAGTCTAATGTATTATACAGCACTCTCACAGAATAAAATGCAGTCTATTGTATTATACAGCACTCTCACAGAATAGAATGCAGTCTAATGTATTAAACAGCACTCTCTCAGAATAGAATGCAAGTCTAATGTATTATACAGCACTCTCACAGAATAAAATGCAGTCTAATGTGTTATACAGCACTCTCACAGAATAGAATGCAGTCTATTGTATTATACAGCACTCTCACAGAATAGAATGCAGTCTAATGTATTATACAGCACTCTCACAGAATAGAATGCAGTCTATTGTATTATACAGCACTCTCACAGCATGGAAGACAGTCTAATGTATTATACAGCACTCTCACAGAATAGAATGCAGTCTAATGTATTATACAGCACTCTCACAGAATAAAATGCAGTCTAATGTGTTATACAGCACTCTCACAGCATTGAATGCAGTCTATTGTATTATGCAGCACTCTCACAGAATAGAATGCAGTCTAATGTATTATACAGCACTTTCACAGAATAGAATGCAGTCTATTGTATTATACAGCACTCTCACAGAATAGAATGCAGTCTATTGTATTATACAGCACTCTCACAGAATAGAATGCAGTCTTATTTATTATACAGCACTCTCACAGAATAGAATGCAGTCTATTGTATTATACAGCACTCTCACATAATAGAATGCAGTCTAATGTATTATACAGCACTCGCACAGAATAGAATGCAGTCTAATGTATTATACAGCACTCTCACAGAATAGAATGCAGTCTAATGTATTATACAGCACTCTCACAGAATGGAAGACAGTCTAATGTATTATACAGCACTCTCACAGAATAGAATATAGTCTAATGTATTATACAGCACTCTCACAGAATAGAATGCAGTCTATTGTATTATACAGCAATCTCATAGAATATAATGCAGTCTATTGTATTATACAGCACTCTCACAGAATGGAAGACAGTCTAATGTACTATACAGCACTCTCACAGAATATAAGACAGTATAATGTATTATAAAGCACTCTCACACTAAAGGGAGGCAGTCTAATTTATTATACAGCATTTTCACAGAATAGAAGGCAGTCTAATGTATTATACAGCACTCTCACAGAAAAGAAGGCAGTCTAATGTATTATACAGCACTCTCACACTAAAGGGAAGGCAGTCTAATGTATTATACAGCATTCTCACAGAATAGAATGCAGTCTAATGTATTATACAGCACTCTCACACAATAGAAGGCAGTCTAATGTATTATACAGCACTCTCACAGAATGGAAGGCAGCCTAATGTATTATACAGCAATCTCACAGAAAATAATGCAGTCTAATGTATTATACAGCTTTTTCACATAATAGAAGGCAGTCTAATGTATTATACAGCACTCTCACACTAAATGGAAGGCAGTCTAATGTATTATACAGCACTCTCACAGAATAGAATGCAGTCTAGTGTATTATACAGCACTCTCACACTAAAGGGAAGGCAGTCTAATGTATTATAAAGCACTCTCATAGAATGAAGTTTAATGTATTATACAGCACTCTCACACTAAAAGGAAGGCAGTCTAATGTATTATACAGCACTCTCACACTAATGGTAAGGCAGTCTAATGTATTATATAGCACTCTCACAGAATAGAATGCAGTCTAATGTATTATACAGCACTCTCACAGAATAGAATGCAGTCTAATGTATTATAAAGCACTCTCACAGAAAAGAAGGCAGTCTAATGTATTATACAGCACTCTCACACTAAAGGGAAGGCAGTCTACTGTATTATAAAGCACTCTCACAGAATGGAAGGCAGTCTAATGTATTATGCAGCACTCACATAATAGATGGCAGTCTAATGTATTATACAGCATTCTCACAGAATCGAAGGCAGTCTAATGTACAGCACTCTCACACTAAATAGAAGGCATTGTAATGTATTATACAGCACTCTAACACTAAATGGAAGGCAGTCTAACTTATTATACAACACTCTCACAGAATGGAAGGCAGCCTAATGTATTATACAGCTTTTTCACATAATAGAAGGCAGTCTAATGTATTATACAGCACTCTCACACTAAATGGAAGGCAGTCTAATGTATTATAGAGCACTCTCACAGAATATAATGCAGTCTAGTGTATTATACAGCAGCACTCTCACACTAAAGGGAAGGCAGTCTAATGTATTATAAAGCACTCTCATAGAATGAAGTTTAATGTATTACACAGCACTCTCACACTAAAAGGAAAGCAGTCTAATGTATTATACAGCACTCTCACACTAATGGTAAGGCAGTCTAATGTATTATAAAGCACTCTCACAGAACAGAAGGTAGTGTAATGTATTTCAAAGCACTCTCACAAAATAGAGGCAGTCTAATGTATTATACAGCACTCTCACACTAAAGGGAAGGCAGTCTAATGTATTATACAGCGCTCTCACAGAATAAAAGGCAATCTATTGTATTGTAACGCACTCTCACAGAACAGAAGGTAGTCTATTCTAATGTATTATACAACACTCTCACAGAATAGAAGGCAGTCTAATGTATTATACAGCACTCTCACAGAATAGAGGCAGTAGATTGTATTATAAAGCACTCTCACAGAACAGAAGGTAGTCTAATGTATTTCAAAGCACTCTCACAGAATAGAAGGCAGTCTAATGTTTTATTCAGCACTCTCACACTAAAGGGAAGACAGTCTAATGTATTATACAGCACTCTCACAGAATAGAAGGCAGTCTATTGTATTATACAGCACTCTCACACTAATGGTAAGGCAGTCTAATGTATTATATAGCACTCTCACAGAAGAGTAGGTACTGTAATGTATTTCAAAGCACTCTCACAAAATAGAGGCAGTCTATTGTATTATACAGCACTCTCACAGAATAGAATGCAGTCTAATGTATTATACAGCACTCTCACAGAATAGAATGCAGTCTAATGTATTATAAAGCACTCTCATAGAATGAAGTTTAATGTATTACACAGCACTCTCACACTAAAAGGAAGGCAGTCTAATGTATTATACAGCACTCTCACACTAATGGTAAGGCAGTCTAATGTATTATATAGCACTCTCACAGAATAGAATGCAGTCTAATGTATTATACAGCACTCTCACAGAATAGAATGCAGTCTAATGTATTATAAAGCACTCTCACAGAAAAGAAGGCAGTCTAATGTATTATACAGCACTCTCACACTAAAGGGAAGGCAGTCTACTGTATTATAAAGCACTCTCACAGAATGGAAGGCAGTCTAATGTATTATGCAGCACTCACATAATAGATGGCAGTCTAATGTATTATACAGCATTCTCACAGAATCGAAGGCAGTCTAATGTACAGCACTCTCACACTAAATAGAAGGCATTGTAATGTATTATACAGCACTCTAACACTAAATGGAAGGCAGTCTAACTTATTATACAACACTCTCACAGAATGGAAGGCAGCCTAATGTATTATACAGCTTTTTCACATAATAGAAGGCAGTCTAATGTATTATACAGCACTCTCACACTAAATGGAAGGCAGTCTAATGTATTATAGAGCACTCTCACAGAATATAATGCAGTCTAGTGTATTATACAGCAGCACTCTCACACTAAAGGGAAGGCAGTCTAATGTATTATAAAGCACTCTCATAGAATGAAGTTTAATGTATTACACAGCACTCTCACACTAAAAGGAAAGCAGTCTAATGTATTATACAGCACTCTCACACTAATGGTAAGGCAGTCTAATGTATTATAAAGCACTCTCACAGAACAGAAGGTAGTGTAATGTATTTCAAAGCACTCTCACAAAATAGAGGCAGTCTAATGTATTATACAGCACTCTCACACTAAAGGGAAGGCAGTCTAATGTATTATACAGCGCTCTCACAGAATAAAAGGCAATCTATTGTATTGTAACGCACTCTCACAGAACAGAAGGTAGTCTATTCTAATGTATTATACAACACTCTCACAGAATAGAAGGCAGTCTAATGTATTATACAGCACTCTCACAGAATAGAGGCAGTAGATTGTATTATAAAGCACTCTCACAGAACAGAAGGTAGTCTAATGTATTTCAAAGCACTCTCACAGAATAGAAGGCAGTCTAATGTTTTATTCAGCACTCTCACACTAAAGGGAAGACAGTCTAATGTATTATACAGCACTCTCACAGAATAGAAGGCAGTCTATTGTATTATACAGCACTCTCACACTAATGGTAAGGCAGTCTAATGTATTATATAGCACTCTCACAGAAGAGTAGGTACTGTAATGTATTTCAAAGCACTCTCACAAAATAGAGGCAGTCTATTGTATTATACAGCACTCTCACAGAATAGAATGCAGTCTAATGTATTATACAGCACTCTCACAGAATAGAATGCAGTCTAATGTATTATAAAGCACTCTCATAGAATGAAGTTTAATGTATTACACAGCACTCTCACACTAAAAGGAAGGCAGTCTAATGTATTATACAGCACTCTCACACTAATGGTAAGGCAGTCTAATGTATTATACAGCACTCTCACAGAATAGAATGCAGTCTAATGTATTATAAAGCACTCTCACAGAAAAGAAGGCAGTCTAATGTATTATACAGCACTCTCACACTAAAGGGAAGGCAGTCTACTGTATTATAAAGCACTCTCACAGAATGGAAGGCAGTCTAATGTATTATGCAGCACTCACATAATAGATGGCAGTCTAATGTATTATACAGCATTCTCACAGAATCGAAGGCAGTCTAATGTACAGCACTCTCACACTAAATAGAAGGCATTGTAATGTATTATACAGCACTCTAACACTAAATGGAAGGCAGTCTAACTTATTATACAACACTCTCACAGAATGGAAGGCAGCCTAATGTATTATACAGCTTTTTCACATAATAGAAGGCAGTCTAATGTATTATACAGCACTCTCACACTAAATGGAAGGCAGTCTAATGTATTATAGAGCACTCTCACAGAATATAATGCAGTCTAGTGTATTATACAGCAGCACTCTCACACTAAAGGGAAGGCAGTCTAATGTATTATAAAGCACTCTCATAGAATGAAGTTTAATGTATTACACAGCACTCTCACACTAAAAGGAAAGCAGTCTAATGTATTATACAGCACTCTCACACTAATGGTAAGGCAGTCTAATGTATTATAAAGCACTCTCACAGAACAGAAGGTAGTGTAATGTATTTCAAAGCACTCTCACAAAATAGAGGCAGTCTAATGTATTATACAGCACTCTCACACTAAAGGGAAGGCAGTCTAATGTATTATACAGCGCTCTCACAGAATAAAAGGCAATCTATTGTATTGTAACGCACTCTCACAGAACAGAAGGTAGTCTATTCTAATGTATTATACAACACTCTCACAGAATAGAAGGCAGTCTAATGTATTATACAGCACTCTCACAGAATAGAGGCAGTAGATTGTATTATAAAGCACTCTCACAGAACAGAAGGTAGTCTAATGTATTTCAAAGCACTCTCACAGAATAGAAGGCAGTCTAATGTTTTATTCAGCACTCTCACACTAAAGGGAAGACAGTCTAATGTATTATACAGCACTCTCACAGAATAGAAGGCAGTCTATTGTATTATACAGCACTCTCACACTAATGGTAAGGCAGTCTAATGTATTATATAGCACTCTCACAGAAGAGTAGGTACTGTAATGTATTTCAAAGCACTCTCACAAAATAGAGGCAGTCTATTGTATTATACAGCACTCTCACAGAATAGAATGCAGTCTAATGTATTATACAGCACTCTCACAGAATAGAATGCAGTCTAATGTATTATACAGCACTCTCACAGAATAGAGGCAGTAGATTGCATTATAAAGCACTCTCACAGAACAGAAGGTAGTCTAATGTATTTCAAAGCACTCTCACAAAATAGAGGCAGTCTAATGTATTATACAGCACTCTCACACTAAAGGGAAGGCAGTCTAATGTATTATACAGCACTCTTACAGAATAAAAGGCAGTCTATTGTATTATAACACACTCTCACAGAACAGAAGGTAGTCTATTCTAATGTATTATACAGCACTCTCACAGAATAGAAGACAGTCTAATGTATTATACAACACTCTCACAGAATATAAGGCAGTCTAATGTATTATACAGCACTCCCACAGAATCGAAGGCAGTTTAATGTATTATACAGCACTCTCACAGAATGGAAGACAGTCTAATGTACTATGCAGCACTCTCACAGAATATAAGACAGTATAATGTATTATAAAGCACTCTCACAATAAAGGGAGGCAGTCTAATTTATTGTACAACATTTTCACAGCATAGAAGGCAGTCTAATGTATTATACAGCACTCTCACAGAATAGAGGCAGTCTATTGTATTATAAATCACTAACAGAAAAGAAGGCAGTCTAATGTATTATACAGCACTCTCACACTAAACGGAAGGCAGTCTACTGTATTATACAGCACTCTCACAGAATGGAAGGCAGTCTAATCTATTATAAAGCTCTCTCACAGAACGTAAGGCAGTCTAATGTATTATACAGCATTCTCACAGAATAGAAGGCAGTCTAATGTATTATACAGCACTCTCACACTAAATAGAAGGCATTGTAATGTATTATACAGCACTCTCACACTAAATGGAAGGCAGTCTAATTTATTATACAACACTCTCACAGAATGGAAGGCAGCCTAATGTATTATACAGCAATCTCACAGAAAAGAATGCAGTCTAATGTATTATACAGCTTTTTCACATAATAGAAGGCAGTCTAATGTATTATACAGCACTCTCACACTAAATGGAAGGCAGTCTAATGTTTTATACAGCACTCTCACAGAATAGAATGCAGTCTAGTGTATTATACAGCAGCACTCTCACACTAAAGGGAAGGCAGTCTAATGTATTATAAAGCACTCTCATAGAATAGAGTGAAGTTTAATGTATTACACAGCACTCTCACACTAAAAGGAAGGCAGTCTAATGTATTATACAGCACTCTCACACTAATGGTAAGGCAGTCTAATGTATTATATAGCACTCTCACAGAACAGAAGGTAGTGTAATGTATTTCAAAGCACTCTCACAAAATAGGGGCAGTCTAATGTATTATACAGCACTCTCACAATAAAGGAAAGGCAGTCTAATGTATTATACAACACTTTCACAGAATAAAAGGCAATCTATTGTATTATAACGCACTCTCACAGAACAGAAGGTAGTCTATTCTAATGTATTATACAACACTCTCACAGAATAGAAGGCAGTCTAATGTATTATACAGCACTCTCACAGAATATAAGACAGTATAATGTATTATAAAGCACTCTCACACTAAAAGGAGGCAGTCTAATGTATTATACAGCATTTTCACAGAATAGAAGGCAGTCTAATGTATTATAACGCACTCTCACAGAACAGAAGGTAGTCTATTCTAATGTTTTATACAGCACTCTCACAGAATAGAAGGCAGTCTAATCTATTATACAGCACTCTCACAGAATAGAGGCAGTCTATTGTATTATAAATCACTCTCACAGAAAAGAAGGCAGTCTAATGTATTATACAGCACTCTCACACTAAAGGGAAGGCAGTCTACTGTATTATACAGCACTCTCACAGAATGGAAGGCAGTCTAATCTATTATAAAGCTCTCTCACAGAACATAAGGCAGTCTAATGTATTATGCAGAACTCACATAATAGATGGCAGTCTAATGTATTATACAGCATTCTCACAGAATAGAAGGCAGTCTAATGTATTATACAGCACTCTCACACTAAATAGAATGCATTGTAATGTATTATACAGCACTCTCACACTAAATGGAAGGCAGTCTAATTTTTTATACAACACTCTCACAGAATGGAAGGCAGCTTAATGTATTATACAGCAATCTCACAGAAAAGAATGCAGTCTAATGTATTATACAGCTTTTTCACATAATAGAAGGCAGTCTAATGTATTATACAGCACTCTCACACTAAATGGAAGGCAGTCTAATGTATTATACAGCACTCTCACAGAATAGAATGCAGTCTAGTGTATTATACAGCACTCTCACACTAAAGGGAAGGCAGTCTAATGTATTATACAGCACTCTCACAGAATAGAATGCAGTCTAATGTATTATACAGCACTCTCACACTAAAAGGAAGGCAGTCTAATGTATTATTATCACAGAACAGAAGGTAGTGTAATGTATTTCAAAGCACTCTCACAGAATAGAGGCAGTCTAATGTATTAAATAGCACTCTCACAGAATTAAAGGCAGTCTATTGTATTATAACGCACTCTCACAGAACAGAAGGTAGTCTATTCTAATGTATTATACAGCACTCTCACAGAATAGAGGCAGTATATTGTGTTATAAATCACTCTCACAGAACAGAAGGTAGTCTAATGTATTTCAAAGCACTCTCACAGACTAGAAGGCAGTCTAATGTATTATTCAGCACTCTCACACTAAAGGGAAGGCAGTCTAATGTATTATACAGCACTCTCACAGAATAGAGGGCAGTCTATTGTATTATACAGCACTCTCACAGAATAAAAGGCAGTCTATTGTATTATAACGCACTCTCACAGTACAGAAGGTAGTCTATTCTAATGTATTATACAGCACTCTCACAGAATAGAAGGCAGTATAATGTATTATACAACACTCTCACAGAATATAAGGCAGTCTAATTTATTATACAGCACTCCCACAGAATTGAAGGCAGTTTAATGTATTATAAAGCACTCTCACAGAATGGAAGGCAGTCTAATGTATTATACAGTGTTACGGTTGCCTCCAGGCTAGCTGGAAGTTGGAACGTAGAAAAGGATGCTCCTAGCGCTCACCAACGGATCTTCAGCACTGTAGACACTATAACTACTGTGTAGCCACCATACGTAATGCAGACTCTACGAACCACCGCTGCTGGGCTGGTATCTCGCCATCTGCTCTGCGCCCTGGACCTACGACCAGGCTCCAGTAGGTGAACCTCTTCCTTCTTTAGAGCGAAGCAGGATCAGGAACAAGAGCTCTTACAGGAGCTCAGTAGCTAAGGGAGTATATAGAGCATAGCAATCCCTGTAGTGATTATGGCTGTCCCCTACAAACATGAGTCAAGGCTGCAAGTTAGAGGGTCAGAATAGGTCTGATGTGCTGGAACACACAGCCTGCTTTTTAATGAGGTTACATGCAAAAAAAAGACATTCTCAGGGGGAGGCATAAAATCCCCAATCACAAATTTGATACATTTAGATAGACACAACGCCCTTTGACAGGCCATAGCATTACTTCAGCAGATAACAAGTTACACACAATAAAACAATGCAGTCCACCTTATCACTACTAGCAGTCTGATTAGACAATGGGAATGTTTATCCCTAAACTTAATTAGAGCTGATCCCAGCAAACTTGTATTTAGAATTGAACAAAATTAACTCTTAATGGCACACAATGAAAACTAATGCTTTTGCAATAGTGCTCCCTTTCTGTGGAACACTCTGCCTGTGTGGTACTTGGTTCAGTAAGCCCTATTTACTGAACCATGTGGGAGAAAGCCAGGGACAAGTTATTTTACAGGTCTGGGGACATAGTCTTAAAGGGGCATTGTTCACCAAAGTCACAATATGTCCCCAGACGGTTCTTAAAGGGCCATACACACCCAATAAAAGTTAATAGGTTTTCAGGGGCACAATCTTCCAGGGGCCATAGTCATGAGGAAGGAGGCTGGCAAATAGGCTTCTCCACAATCCATGGAAGCAGGGCAATTTTTCATTTAAAGGGCCAGTTACAAATAGCAGTTTGTAACATATCTCCCCTTTTGGAGGGAGACTAACCAGGCACCTGACCTTCTGTCGGTCAGTGCCTAAGTTAGTCTCGCAACCCACCCACAAATAAACATTAGCAGCAAAGTAGCCCCCCCACAATAAGTAGTACTGGCCTGTAGGTTCCAGGTTGTAGGATGAAAGTGTAGCATCCTCGGCCTTCCTGGCGCAGCTGGGCAAATAGCTGGTGGTACTTGGGGGGCAGAGGCCAGCGGCACTCTGCCCTGGTGCCAGTGCTTCTGCTGGGGTGAGGGGTTTGCAGGCCAGTCCTATAACAAGGGGGTCTGTAGGGCAGAGGCCAGCAGCGCTCTGTCCTGATGCCAGTTCTTCTGCTGGGGGAATTGGGGCATAGTCCTGCCCGGTGGCAAAGGGAACGTGGGGGTCAGTGGGGGTTAACATCTCCACTGTTAACCCTGGGCCCAAGTTAGGAGTTAGCTGGGGAGGGGGAGATTGGCTTACCTCCTCCTCCTGATACTCCGGCGGCCGTTGGGAAGGGAGGTCGATGCTATCCGCTTCCTGTGGAACATGCTGCGGCAGGGGAGAGAGACTGGTTGTCTCCTCTCCCTGGAAGGCACACTCTAGCTGGGGAGGGAGGTCGATGCTCTCCCCTCCCTGTAGCTGGGTCTGTCGCTGGGGATCTGGGCCGCCTGCCCAGCATCCCTGTAGGGCCGGTAGAGAGACTGCAGTCCCATCTCCACCTGCCTGCTGGGGGTCCTCCCAGGACCAGTCTATGAGGCCTGCTGCCTCGGGTATCTCTGGTTGGGGTTGGGGAAGGAGACCGGTTGTCTCTTCCCTCTGCACAGTATACTGCCGCTGGGGAGGGAGGTCACTGCTCTCCTCTCCCTGTGGAACATGCTGCGGCTGGGGAGAGAGACCAGGTGTCCATACCCTCAAACTCCACAGTTGGGGCTCAAAGGCTCGTGCCGCTTCGTTCTCCGTATCCAATTCCCGGATGATGCGACTGACTACCTCCTGCGCAGGGTCTGGACCATATCGGACTAGCCGCCTCTTTACCTCTGGAACGAAATCCGCGCCCTCATAGCGACGGATCCGGTTGAGGTGCTCTTCACAGGGTTCTGACCAGTATCTTGTCAGCTCCATGCTGCTGTAGGTAGGGACGCTGCGCAGTGGCTAGCGTTGCCCTCAATAACTCTCCTACGATACCAGTGCTGTTGGGGTGCTGCTCCTTGCGCTAGGACGCCATCCCACCGCTGCCACCAAATGTTACGGTTGCCTCCAGGCTAGCTGGAAGTTGGACCGTAGAAAAGGATGCTCCTAGCGCTCACCAACGGATCTTCAGCACCATAGACACTATAACTACTGCGTAGCCACCATACGTAATGCAGACTCTTCGAACCACCGCTGCTGGGCTGGTATCTCGCCATCTGCTCTGCGCCCTGGACCTACGACCAGGCTCCAGTAGGTGAACCTCTTCCTTCTTTAGAGTGAAGCAGGATCAGGAACAAGAGCTCTTACAGGAGCTCAGTAGCTAAGGGAGTATATAGAGCATAGCAATCCCTGTAGTGATTATGGCTGTCCCCTACAAACATGAGTCAAGGCTGCAAGTTAGAGGGTCAGAATAGGTCTGATGTGCTGGAACACACAGCCTGCTTTTTATTGAGGTTACATGCAAAAAAAAGACATTTCTCAGGGGGAGGCATAAAATCCCCAATCACAAATTTGATACATTTAGATAGAGACAACGCCCTTTGACAGGCCATAGCATTACTTCAGCAGATAACAAGTTACACACAATAAAACAATGCAGTCCACCTTATCACTACTAGCAGTCTGATTAGACAATGGGAATGTTTATCCCTAAACTTAATTAGAGCTGATCCCAGCAAACTTGTATTTAGAATTGAACAAAATTAACTCTTAATGGCACACAATGAAAACTAATGCTTTTGTAATAGTGCTCCCTTTCTGTGGAACACTCTGCCTGTGTGGTACTTGGTTCAGTAAGCCCTATTTACTGAACCAAGTGGGAGAAAACCAGGGACAAGTTATTTTACAGGTCTGGGGACATAGTCTTAAAGGGGCATTGTTCACCAAAGTCACAATATGTCCCCAGACGGTTCTTAAAGGGCCATACACACCCAATAAAAGTTAATAGGTTTTCAGGGGCACAGTCTTCCAGGGGCCATAGTCATGAGGAAGGAGGCTGGCAAATAGGCTTCTCCACGATCCATGGAAGCAGGAAAATTTTTCATTTAAAGGGCCAGTTACAAATAGCAGTTTGTAAAATACAGCACTCTCACAGAATAGAAGAAAGACTAATCTATTATACAGCACTCTAACAGAATGGAAGGCAGTCTAATGTATTATAAAGCACTCTCAAAGAATGGAAGAGAGTCTAATGTACTATACAGCATGCTCACAGAAGATAAGACAGTATAATGTATTATAAAGCACTCACACTAAAGGGAGGCAGTCTAATTTATTATACAGCACTCTCACACTAAAGGGAAAGCAGTCTAATGTATTGTACATCACTCTCACACTAAAGGGAGGCAGTCTTATGTATTATACAGCACTCTCACACTAAAGGGAAGGCAGTGATATATTATACAGCACTCTCACACTAAAGGGAATGCAGTCAAATGTATTATACAGCACTCTCATACTAAAAGGCAGTCTAATGTATTATACAGCACTCTCACACTAAAGGGAGACAGTCTAGTGTATTACACAGCACTCTCACAGAATATAAGGCAGTCTAATATATTATACAGCACTCTCACACTAAAAACATAATTTATGTAAGAACTTACCTGATAAATTCATTTCTTTCATATTAGCAAGAGTCCATGAGCTAGTGACGTATGGGATATACATTCCTACCAGGAGGGGCAAAGTTTCCCAAACCTCAAAATGCCTATAAATACACCCCTCACCACACCCACAATTCAGTTTAACGAATAGCCAAGAAGTGGGGTGATAAAAAAGTGCGAAAGCATATAAAATAAGGAATTGGAATAATTGTGCTTTATACAAAATCATAACCACCACAAAAAAAGGGCGGGCCTCATGGACTCTTGCTAATATGAAAGAAATGAATTTATCAGGTAAGTTCTTACATAAATTATGTTTTCTTTCATGTAATTAGCAAGAGTCCATGAGCTAGTGACGTATGGGATAATGACTACCCAAGATGTGGATCTTTCCACACAAGAGTCACTAGAGAGGGAGGGATAAAATAAAGACAGCCAATTCCTGCTGAAAATAATCCACACCCAAAATAAAGTTTAACGAAAAACATAAGCAGAAGATTCAAACTGAAACCGCTGCCTGAAGTACTTTTCTACCAAAAACTGCTTCAGAAGAAGAAAATACATCAAAATGGTAGATTTTAGTAAAAGTATGCAAAGAGGACCAAGTTGCTGCTTTGCAGATCTGGTCAACCGAAGCTTCATTCCTAAATGCCCAGGAAGTAGAAACTGACCTAGTAGAATGAGCTGTAATTCTCTGAGGCGGAGTTTTACCCGACTCAACATAGGCAAGATGAATTAAAGATTTCAACCAAGATGCCAAAGAAATGGCAGAAGCTTTCTGGCCTTTTCTAGAACCGGAAAAGATAACAAATAGACTAGAAGTCTTATGAAAATATTTCGTAGCTTCAACATAATATTTCAAAGCTCTAACAACATCCAAAGAATGCAACGATTTCTCCTTAGAATTCTTGGGATTAGGACATAATGAAGGAACCACAATTTCTCTACTAATGTTGTTGGAATTCACAACTTTAGGTAAAAATTCAAAAGAAGTTCGCAACACCGCCTTATCCTGATGAAAAATCAGAAAAGGAGACTCACAAGAAAGAGCAGATAATTCAGAAACTCTTCTGGCAGAAGAGATGGCCAAAAGGAACAAAACTTTCCAAGAAAGTAATTTAATGTCCAATGAATGCATAGGTTCAAACGGAGGAGCTTGAAGAGCTCCCAGAACCAAATTCAAACTCCAAGGAGGAGAAATTGACTTAATGACAGGTTTTATACGAACCAAAGCTTGTACAAAACAATGAATATCAGGAAGAATAGCAATCTTTCTGTGAAAAAGAACAGAAAGAGCAGAGATTTGTCCTTTCAAAGAACTTGCGGACAAACCCTTATCTAAACCATCCTGAAGGAACTGTAAAATTCTCGGTATTCTAAAAGAATGCCAGAAAAAATGATGAGAAAGACACCAAGAAATATAAGTCTTCCAGACTCTATAATATATCTCTCGAGATACAGATTTACGAGCCTGTAACATAGTATTAATCACAGAGTCAGAGAAACCTCTTTGACCAAGAATCAAGCGTTCAATCTCCATACCTTTAAATTTAAGGATTTCAGATCCTGATGGAAAAAAGGACCTTGTGACAGAAGGTCTGGTCTTAACGGAAGAGTCCACGGTTGGCAAGAGGCCATCCGGAGAAGATCCGCATACCAAAACCTGTGAGGCCATGCCGGAGCTACCAGCAGAACAAACGAGCATTCCTTCAGAATCTTGGAGATTACTCTTGGAAGAAGAACTAGAGGCGGAAAGATATAGGCAGGATGATACTTCCAAGGAAGTGATAATGCATCCACTGCCTCCGCCTGAGGATCCTGGGATCTGGACAGATACCTGGGAAGTTTCTTGTTTAGATGGGACGCCATCAGATCTATTTCTGGAAGTTCCCACATTTGAACAATCTGAAGAAATACCTCTGGGTGAAGAGACCATTCGCCCGGATGCAACGTTTGGCGACTGAGATAATCCGCTTCCCAATTGTCTACACCTGGGATATGAACCGCAGAGATTAGACAGGAGCTGGATTCCGCCCAAACCAAAATTCGAGATACTTCTTTCATAGC
The DNA here is from genome assembly GCF_027579735.1 of Bombina bombina. NCBI lineage: Eukaryota > Metazoa > Chordata > Amphibia > Anura > Bombinatoridae > Bombina > Bombina bombina. The sequence goes on from NC_069505.1 coordinate 5,933,802, forward strand.
CAGAGGACTGTGAGTCCCTCCTTGATGATTGATGTATGCCACAGTTGTGACATTGTCTGTCTGAAAACAAATGAACGATTCTCTCTTCAGAAGAGGCCAAAACTGAAGAGCTCTGAAAATTGCACGGAGTTCCAAAATATTGATCGGTAATCTCACCTCCTGAGATTCCCAAACTCCTTGTGCCGTCAGAGATCCCCACACAGCTCCCCAACCTGTAAGACTTGCATCTGTTGAAATTACAGTCCAGGTCGGAAGCACAAAAGAAGCCCCCTGAATTAAACGATGGTGATCTGTCCACCATGTTAGAGAGTGTCGAACAATCGGTTTTAAAGATATTAATTGAGATATCTTCGTGTAATCCTTGCACCATTGCTTCAGCATACAGAGCTGAAGAGGTCGCATGTGAAAACGAGCAAAGGGGATCGCGTCCGATGCAGCAGTCATAAGACCTAGAATTTCCATGCATAAGGCTACCGAAGGGAATGATTGTGACTGAAGGTTTCGACAAGCTGTAATCAACTTTAGACGTATCTTGTCTGTTAAAGACAGAGTCATGGACACTGAATCCATCTGGAAACCCAGAAAGGTTACCCTTGTCTGAGGAATCAAAGAACTTTTTGGTAAATTGATCCTCCAACCATGATCTTGAAGAAACAACACAAGTCGATTCGTATGAGATTCTGCTAAATGTAAAAACTGAGCAAGTACCAAGATATCGTCCAAATAAGGAAATACCACAATACCCTGTTCTCTGATTACAGACAGCAGGGCACCGAGAACCTTTGTAAAAATTCTTGGAGCTGTAGCTAGGCCAAACGGCAGAGCCACAAACTGGTAATGCTTGTCCAGAAACGAGAATCTCAGGAACTGATAATGATCTGGATGAATCGGAATATGCAGATATGCATCCTGTAAATCTATTGTGGACATATAATTCCTTTGCTGAACAAAAGGTAAGATAGTCCTTACAGTTACCATCTTGAACGTTGGTATCCTTACATAACGATTCAATATTTTTAGATCCAGAACTGGTCTGAAAGAATTCTCCTTCTTTGGTACAATGAAGAGATTTGAATAAAACCCCATCCCCTGTTCCGGAACTGGAACTGGCATAATTACTCCAGTCAACTCTAGATCTGAAACACATTTCAGAAATGCTTGAGCTTTTACTGGATTTACTGGGACACGGGAAAGAAAAAATCTCTTTGCAGGAGGTCTCAACTTGAAACCAATTCTGTACCCTTCTGAAACAATGCTCTGAATCCAAAGATTGTGAACAGAATTTATCCAAATTTCCTTGAAAAAACGTAACCTGCCCCCTACCAGCTGAGCTGGAATGAGGGCCGCACCTTCATGTGGACTTAGAAGCAGGCTTTGCCTTTCTAGCTGGCTTGAATTTATTCCAGACTGGAGATGGTCTCCAAACTGAAACTGCTCCTGAGGATGAAGGATCAGGCTTTTGTTCTTTGTTGAAACGAAAGGAACGAAAACGATTATTAGCCCTGTTTTTACCTTTAGATCTTTTATCCTGTGGTAAAAAAGTTCCTTTCCCACCAGTAACAGTTGAAATAATGGAATCCAACTGAGAACCAAATAATTTGTTACCCTGGAAAGAAATGGAAAGTAAAGTTGATTTAGAAGCCATATCAGCATTCCAAGTTTTAAGCCATAAAGCTCTTCTAGCTAAAATAGCTAGAGACATAAACCTGACATCAACTCTGATAATATCAAAAATGGCATCACAGATAAAATTATTAGCATGCTGAAGAAGAATAATAATATCATGAGAATCATGATGTGTTACTTGTTGCGCTAAAGTTTCCAACCAAAAAGTTGAAGCTGCAGCAACATCAGCCAAAGATATAGCAGGTCTAAGAAGATTACCTGAACACAGATAAGCTTTTCTTAGAAAGGACTCAATTTTCCTATCTAGAGGATCCTTAAACGAAGTACCATCTGACGTAGGAATAGTAGTACGTTTAGCAAGGGTAGAAATAGCCCCATCAACTTTAGGGATCTTGTCCCAAAATTCTAATCTGTCAGACGGCACAGGATATAATTGCTTAAAACGTTTAGAAGGAGTAAATGAATTACCCAAATTATCCCATTCTTTGGAAATTACTGCAGAAATAGCATTAGGAACAGGAAAAACTTCTGGAATAACCACAGGAGCTTTAAATACCTTATCTAAACGTTTAGAATTAGTATCAAGAGGACCAGAATCCTCTATTTCTAAAGCAATTAGTACTTCTTTAAGTAAAGAATGAATAAATTCCATTTTAAATAAATATGAAGATTTATCAGCATCAACCTCTGAGACAGAATCCTCTGAACCAGAGGAATCATCAGAATCAGAATGATGATGTTCAGTCAAAAATTCATCTGTAGGGAGAGAAGTTTTAAAAGATTTTTTACGTTTACTAGAAGGAGAAATAACAGACATAGCCTTCTTTATGGATTCAGAAACAAAATCTCTTATATTATCAGGAACATTCTGCACCTTAGATGTTGAAGGAACTGCAACAGGCAATGGTACATTACTAAAGGAAATATTATCTGCTTTAACAAGTTTGTCATGACAATCAATACAAACAACAGCTGGAGGAATAGCTACCAAAAGTTTACAGCAGATACACTTAGCTTTGGTAGATTCAGCACTTGACAGCGATTTTCCTGTAGTATCTTCTGACTCAGATGCAACGTGAGACATCTTGCAATATGTAAGAGAAAAAACAACATATATATAAAGTAAAATTGATCAAATTCCTTAAATGACAGTTTCAGGAATGGGAAAAAATGCCAAAGAACAAGCTTCTAGCAACCAGAAGCAATAAAAAATGAGACTTAAATAATGTGGAGACAAAAGTGACGCCCATATTTTTTCGCGCCAAATAAGACGCCCACATTATTTGGCGCCTAAATGCTTTTTGGCGCCAAAAATGACGCCACATCCGGAACGCCGACATTTTTGGCGCAAAATAACGTCAAAAAATGACGCAACTTCCGGCGACACGTATGACGCCGGAAACGGAAATAGAATTTTTGCGCCAAAAAAGTCCGCGCCAAGAATGACGCAATAAAATGAAGCATTTTCAGCCCCCGCGAGCCTAACAGCCCACAGGGAAAAAGTCAAATTTTAAGGTAAGAAAAAAGTTAAATTAAAATGCATTATCCCAAATATGAAACTGACTGTCTGAAAATAAGGAAAGTTGAACATTCTGAGTCAAGGCAAATAAATGTTTGAATACATATATTTAGAACTTTATAAATAAAGTGCCCAACCATAGCTTAGAGTGTCACAGAAAATAAGATTTACTTACCCCAGGACACTCATCTACATGTTAGCAGAAAGCCAAACCAGTACTGAAACGAGAATCAGTAGAGGTAATGGTATATAAATAAGAGTATATCGTCGATCTGAAAAGGGAGGTAAGAGATGAATCTCTACGACCGATAACAGAGAACCTATGAAATAGACCCCGTAGAAGGAGATCACTGCATTCAAATAGGCAATACTCTCCTCACATCCCTCTGACATTCACTGCACGCTGAGAGGAAAACCGGGCTCCAACCTGCTGCGGAGCGCATATCAACGTAGAATCTAGCAAACTTACTTCACCACCTCCATCGGAGGCAAAGTTTGTAAAACTGAATTGTGGGTGTGGTGAGGGGTGTATTTATAGGCATTTTGAGGTTTGGGAAACTTTGCCCCTCCTGGTAGGAATGTATATCCCATACGTCACTAGCTCATGGACTCTTGCTAATTACATGAAAGAAATGAATGCAGTCTAATGTATTATATAGCACTCTCACAGACTAGAAGGCAGTCTAATGTATTATAAAATACTCTCATACTAAAGGTAGGCAGTCTTATGTATTATACAGCACTCTAACAGTAAAGGGAAGGCCGTCTAATGCATTTTACAGCACTCTCACAGAATATAGGCAGTCTATTGTATTATAAAGCACTCTCACAGAACAGAAGGTAGTCTAATGTATTACAAAGCACTCTCACAAAATAGAAGGCAGTCTAATATAAAGGGAAGGCAGTAATATATTATACAGCAATCTCACACTAAAGGGAAAGCAGTCTAATGTATTATACAGCACTCTCACATAATAAAAGGCAATCTATTGTATTATAAAGCACTCTCATAGAACATAAGGCAGTCTAATGTATAATGCAGCACTCACATAATAGAAGGCAGTCTAATGTATTATAAAGTACTCTTACAGAACAGATAGCATTCTAATGTATTATACAGCACTCTCACAGAATGGAAGCCAGTATAATGTATTATACAGCATTCTCACCGAATAGAAGTCAGTCTAATGTATTATAAAGCACTCTCACAGAATGGAAGGCAGTCTAATGTATTATACAGCATTCTCACAGAATAGAAGGCAGTCTAATGTATTATACAGCACTCTCACACTAAAGGAAGGCAGTCTAATGTATTATACAGCACTCACACAAAAGAGAGACAGTCTAATGTATTATACAGCACTCTCACAGAATGGAAGGCAGTCTAATGTATTATAAAGCATGGCATTCTAATGTATTACACAGCACTCTCACAGAATGTAAGGCAGTCTAATGTATCATACAGCATTCTCACAGAATAGAAGGCAGTCTAATGTATTATACAGCACTCTCACACTAAAGGAAGGCGGTCTAATGTATTATACAGCACTATCACAGAATAGAAGGCAGTCTATTGTATTATACAGCTCTCTCACAGAATACAAGGCAGTCTATTGTATTATAATGCACTCTCACAGAACAGAAGGTAGTCTATTCTAATGTATTAGAAGAAAGTCTAATGTATTATACAGCACTCTCAAAGAATGGAAGGCAGTCTGATGTATTATACAGCACTCTCACGGAATGGAAGGCAGTCTAATGTATTATACAACACTCTCAGAGAATATAAGGCAGTCTAATGTATTATACAGCACTTGCCCAGAATGGAAGGCAGTCTAATGTACTATAAAGCACTCTCACAGGATGGAAGGCAGTTTAATGTACTATAAAGCACTCTCACAGGATGGAAGTCAGTCTAATGTTTTATAAAGTACCCTTACACTTAAAGGCAGTCTAATGTATCATACAGCACTCTCACAGAATAGAAGGCAGTATGTTGTATTATAAAGCACTCTCACAGAACAGAAGGTAGTCTAATGTATTATACAGCACTCTCACAGAATAGAAGGCAGTCTATTGTATTATACAGCACTCTCACAGAATAGAAGGCAGTCTATTGTATTATACAGCACTCTCACAGAATAGAAGGCAGTCTATTGTATTATACAGCACTCTCACAGAATAGAAGGCAGTCTAATGTATTATACAGCACTCTCACAGAATAGAAGGCAATATATTGTATTATAAAACACTCTCACAGAACAGAAGATAGTCTAATGTATTATACAGCACTCTCACAGAATGGAAGGCAGTCTAATGTATTATACAGCACTTTTACAGAATAGAGGCAGTCTATTGTATTATACAGCATCTCATATAATGGAAGGCAGTCTAATGTATTATACAGCAGTCTCACATTAAATGGATGCAGTCTAATGTATTATAAAGCACTCTCACACTAAATGGTCTAATGTATTATACAGCCCTCTCACACTAAAGGGAGACAGTCTAATGTATTATACAGCACTCTCACAGAATAGAAGGCAGTCTAATGTTTTATACAGTACTCCCAAAGAATAGAATGCAGTCTAATGTATTATACAGCACTCTTACACTAACGGGAAGACAGTCTAATGTATTATACAGCACTCACAGAATAGAGGCAGGCACTCTCACAGAATAGAGGCAGGCTATTGTATTATACAGCACTCTCACAGAATAGAAGGCAGTCTAATGTATTATACAGCACTCCCAAAGAATAGAATGCAGTCTAATGTATTATACAGCACTCTCACAGAACAGAAGGCAGTCTAATGTATTATACAGCACTCTCACAGAATGGAATGCAGTCTGGTGTATTATACAGCACTCTCACAGAATAGAAGGCAGTCTAATGTATTATACAACACTCTCACAGAATATAAGGCAGTCTAATGTATTATACAGAACTCCCACAGAATCAAAGGCAGTCTAATGTATTATACAGCATTCTCACAGAATAGAAGAAAGACTAATGTATTATACAGCACTCTCACAGAATGGAAGGCAGTCTAATGTATTATACAGCACTCTCACTGAATAAAAGGCAATCTATTGTATTATAAAGCACTCTCACAGAACAGAAGGTAGTCTATTCTAATGTATTATAAAGCACTCTCACAGAATGTAAGGCAGTCTAATGTTTTATGCAGCACTCTTACATAATAGAAGGCAGTCTAATGTATTATAAAGCACTCTTACAGAACAGAAGGCATTCTAATGTATTATACAGCATTCTCACAGAATAGATGGCAGTCTAATGTATTATACAGCACTCTCACACTAAAGAGAGACAGTCTAATGAATTATACAGCACTCTCACAGAATGGAAGGCAGTCTAATGTATTATACAGCACTCTCACAGAATGGAAGGCAGTCTAATGTATTATAAAGCACTCTATTGTATTATAAAGTACTCTCACAGAACAGAAGGCAGTCTAATGTATTATACAGCACTCTCACAGAATGGAAGCAGTCTGATGTATTATACAGCACTCCCACAGAATAGAAGGCAGTCTTATGTATTATACAACACTCCCACAGAATCGAAGGCAGTTTAATGTATTATAAAGCACTCTCACATAATGGAAGGCAGTCTAATGTATTATACAGCACTCTCACACTAAAGGGAAGGCAATCTAATGTATTATACAGCACTCTCACAGAATAGAAGGCAGTCTAATGTATTATACAGCATTCTCACAGTATAGAAGAAATACTGATGTATTATACAGCACTCTCACAGAATGGAAGGCAGTCTTATGTATTATAAAGCACTCTCACAGAATGGAAGACAGTCTAATGTACTATACAGCCCTGTCACAGAATATAAGACAGTATAATGTATTATAAAGCACTCTTACACTAAAGGGAGGCAGTCTAATATATTGTACATCACTCTCACACTAAAGGGAGGCAGTCTAATGTATTATACAGCACTCTCACACTAAAGGGAAGGCAGTGATATATTATACATCACTCTCACACTAAAGGGAATGCAGTCTAATGTGTTATACAGCACTTTCATACTAAAGGCAGTCTAATGTACTATACAGCACTCTCACACTAAAGGGAGACAGTCTAATGTATTATACAGCACTCTCACACTAAAGGGAAGGCAGTCTAATGTATTATATAGAACTCTCACAGAATAGAAGGCAGTCTAATGTATTATAAAGCACTCTAACACTAAAGGGAGGCAGTCTTATGTATTAAACAGTATTCTCACACTAAAGGGAAGGTAGGCTAATGTATTTTACAGCACTCTCACAGAATAAAAGGCAGTCTAATGTATTATACAGCACTCTCACAGAATATATGCAGCCTGTTGTATTATAAAGCACTCTCACAGAACAGAAAGTAGTCTAATGTATTATACAGCAATCTAACACTAAATTGAAGGCAGTCTAATGTATTATACAGCACTCTCACAGAATAAAAGGCAATCTATTGTATTATAAAGCACTCTCACAGAACAGAAGGTAGTCTATTTTAATGTATTATAAAGCACTCTCACAGAATGTAAGGCAGTCTAATGTATTATGCAGCACTCTCACATAATAGAAGGCAGTCTAATGTATTATAAAGCACTCTTACATAACAGAAGGCATTCTAATGTATTATACAGTACTCTCACAGAATGGAAGACAGTCTAATGTATTACACAGTATTCTCACAGAATAGAAGGCAGTCTAATGTATTATACAGCACTCTCACAGAATATAGGCAGTCTATTGTATTATAAAGCACTCTCACAGAACAGAAGGTAGTCTAATGTATTATACAGCACTTTCACAGAATGGAAGGCAGTCTAATGTATTATACAGCACTCTTACAGAACAGAAGGCATTCTAATGTATTATACAGCACTCTCACATTAAATGGAGGCAGTCTAATGTTTTATACAGCACTCTAACACTAAAAGGTCTAATGTATTATACAGCACTTCCATACTTAAGAGAGACAGTCTAATGTATTATACAGCACTCTCGCAGAATAAAAGGCAGTCTAATGTATTATATTAATGTATTATACAGCACTCTGGCACAATAGAAGGCAGTCTAATGTATTATACAGCACTCTCACAGAATGGAAGGCAGTCTAAAGTATTATACAGCACTCTAACAGAATGGAAGGCAGTCTAATGTATTATACAGCATTCTCACAGAATAGAAGGCATTCTACTGTATTATACAGCACTCTCACAGTAAATGGAGTCAGTCTAATGTTTTATACAGCACTCTAACACTAAAAGGTCTAATGTATTATACAGCACTTCCATACTTAAGAGAGACAGTCTAATGTATTATACAGCACTCTCACAGAATAGAAGGCAGTCTAATGTATTATACAGCACTCTGGCACAATAGAAGGGAGTCTAATGTATTATACAGCACTCTCACAGAATGGAAGGCAGTCTAATGTATTATACAGCACTCTCACAGAATGGAAGGCAGTCTAATGTATTATACAGCACTCTCACAGAATGGAAAGCAGTCTAATGTATTATAAAGCACTCTTACAGCACAGAAGGCAGTCTAATGTATTATACAGCACTCTCACAGAATGGAAGACAGTCTAATGTATTATACAGCACTCTCACAGAATGGAAGGCAGTCTAATGTATTATAAAGCACTCTTACAGCACAGAATGCATTCTAATGTATTATAAAGCACTCTCACAGAATGGAAGACAGTCTAATGTATTATACAGCATTCTCACAGAATAGAAGGCAGTCTTGTATTATACAGCACTCTCACAGAACAGAAGGAATTCAAATGTATTATGCAGCACTCACATAATAGAATGCAGTCTAATGTATTATACAGCACTCACACAGAATAGAATGCAGTCTATTGTATTATACAGCACTCTCACAGAATAGAATGCAGTCTAATGTATTATACAGCACTCTCACAGAATAGAATGCAGTCTATTGTATTATACAGCACTCTCACAGAATAGAATGCAGTCTATTGTTTTATACAGCACTCTCACAGAATAGAATGCAGTCTAATGTATTATACAGCACTCTCACAGAATAGAATGCAGTCTGTTGTATTATACAGCACTTTCACAGAATGAAAGGCAGTCTAATGTATTATACAGCACTCTCACACTAAAGGAAGGCAGTGTAATGTATTATACAGCACTCTCACAATAAAGATATACAGTATTATACAGCTCTCACAGAATAGTAGTCTAATGTATTATACAGCACTCTCACACAATAGAAGGCAGTCTAATGTATTATACAGCACTCTCACACTAAAGGAAGGCAGTCTAATGTATTATACAGCACTCTCACACTAAAGAGAGACAGTCTAATGTATTAATTAGCACTTTCACATAATAGAAGGCAGTCTAATGTTTTATACAGCACTCTCACAATAAAGATATACAGTATTATACAGCTCTCACAGAATAGTAGTCTAATGTATTATACAGCACTCTCACACAATAGAAGGCAGTCTAATGTATTATACAGCACTCTCACACTAAAGGAAGGCAGTCTAATGTATTATACAGCACTCTCACACTAAAGGAAGGCAGTCTAATGTATTATACAGCACTCTCACAATAAAGATATACAGTATTATACAGCTCTCACAGAATAGTAGTCTAATGTATTATACAGCACTCTCACACAATAGAAGGCAGTCTAATGTATTATACAGCACTCTCACACTAAAGGAAGGCAGTCTAATGTATTATACAGCACTCTCACACTAAAGGAAGGCAGTCTAATGTATTATACAGCACTCTCACAATAAAGATATACAGTATTATACAGCTCTCACAGAATAGTAGTCTAATGTATTATACAGCACTCTCACACAATAGAAGGCAGTCTAATGTATTATACAGCACTCTCACACTAAAGGAAGGCAGTCTAATGTATTATACAGCACTCTCACACTAAAGAGAGACAGTCTAATGTATTAATTAGCACTTTCACATAATAGAAGGCAGTCTAATGTTTTATACAGCACTCTCACAATAAAGATATACAGTATTATACAGCTCTCACAGAATAGTAGTCTAATGTATTATACAGCACTCTCACACAATAGAAGGCAGTCTAATGTATTATACAGCACTCTCACACTAAAGGAAGGCAGTCTAATGTATTATACAGCACTCTCACACTAAAGAGAGACAGTCTAATGTATTAATTAGCACTTTCACATAATAGAAGGCAGTCTAATGTTTTATACAGCACTCTCACAATAAAGATATACAGTATTATACAGCTCTCACAGAATAGTAGTCTAATGTATTATACAGCACTCTCACACAATAGAAGGCAGTCTAATGTATTATACAGCACTCTCACACTAAAGGAAGGCAGTCTAATGTATTATACAGCACTCTCACACTAAAGAGAGACAGTCTAATGTATTATACAGCACTCTCACACAATAGAAGGCAGTCTAATGTATTATACAGCACTCTCACACTAAAGGAAGGCAGTCTAATGTATTATACAGCACTCTCACACTAAAGAGAGACAGTCTAATGTATTAATTAGCACTTTCACATAATAGAAGGCAGTCTAATGTTTTATACAGCACTCTCACAATAAAGATATACAGTATTATACAGCTCTCACAGAATAGTAGTCTAATGTATTATACAGCACTCTCACACAATAGAAGGCAGTCTAATGTATTATACAGCACTCTCACACTAAAGGAAGGCAGTCTAATGTATTATACAGCACTCTCACACTAAAGAGAGACAGTCTAATGTATTATACAGCACTCTCACACAATAGAAGGCAGTCTAATGTATTATACAGCACTCTCACACTAAAGGAAGGCAGTCTAATGTATTATACAGCACTCTCACACTAAAGAGAGACAGTCTAATGTATTAATTAGCACTTTCACATAATAGAAGGCAGTCTAATGTTTTATACAGCACTCTCACAATAAAGATATACAGTATTATACAGCTCTCACAGAATAGTAGTCTAATGTATTATACAGCACTCTCACACAATAGAAGGCAGTCTAATGTATTATACAGCACTCTCACAGAATGGAAGGCAGTTTAATGTATTATACAGCACTCTCATACTAAAGGGAGACAGTCTAATGTATTATACAGCATTCTCATAGAATAGAAGGCAGTCTAATGTATTATACAGTACTCTCACACTAAAGGAAGGCAGTCTAATGTATTATACAGCACTCTCACACTAAAGGAAGGCAGTCTAATGTATTATACAGCACTCTCACACTAAAGAGAGACAGTCTAATGTATTAATTAGCACTTTCACATAATAGAAGGCAGTCTAATGTTTTATACAGCACTCTCGCAATAAAGATATACAGTATTATACAGCTCTCACAGAATAGAAGTCTAATGTATTATACAGCACTCTCACACAATAGAAGGCAGTCTAATGTATTATACAGCACTCTCACAGAATGGAAGGCAGTTTAATGTATTATACAGCACTCTCATACTAAAGGGAGACAGTCTAATGTATTATACAACACTCTCACAGAATAGAAGGCAGTCTAATATATTATACAGCACTCTCACACTAAAGAGAAGGCAGTCTAACGTATTATACAGCACTCTCACAGAACAGATACAGTCTAGTGTATTATCCAGCACTCTCACAGAATAGAAGGCAGTCTAATATATTATACAGCACTCTCACACTAAAGAGAAGGCAGTCTAACATATTATACAGCACTCTCACAGAATAGAATGCAGTCTAGTGTATTATACAGCACTCTCACATTATAGAAGGTAGTCTAATGTATTAAGTAACAAAGGATGAACACAGCACTCACTACCCACAGAGCACGGAGAAGGCTTACCACGCCCACATAGATCCAAATGAAGAGAAATCTCCAGCTTATAGTGAGCAAAGTGACTTTTTATTTTTCACAGGGTCCAATACAGCAACGTTTCGGGCTTACAATAAGCCCTTTATCAAGCATGACATTAAGTGAATAAAGCAGTGTTTAAATAGCCACAGTGGCGCCAAACAATTGTGATACATGCATCCATAACGTCCTCTAGTGGTAAAAAATGGGTACTACATGTAAAAATACATTCCATACAAAATTCATTGTTACATAAATTGTGTTACAAAGTTCTTAGGGACAAATGCCAAGTGATCCTATTAAAAATAAATAAAAATTATAAATATCAATCAGTGACAAACATATAATGAATTCAGTACAAGTTTTTTAAAAAAAACATTAATTAATAACAACAATACTCATTGTAAATCAATATCTAAAAATATTTTCCTTTGTATTATTTATAGAAACACTATCACCTGAGTGGATAAAATTTAAAAGTTAATGTATATGGGGGTCTTACTAAATAGGACCCCCATGTATTTAATAAGTCAGAAAAACATAATTTATGTAAGAACTTACCTGATAAATTCCTTTCTTTCATATTAGCAAGAGTCCATGAGCTAGTGACGTATGGGATATACAATCCTACCAGGAGGGGCAAAGTTACCCAAACCTCAAAATGCCTATAAATACACCCCTCACTACACCCACAATTCAGTTTAACGCATAGCCAAGAAGTGGGGTGATAAGAAAAAAAGTGCGAAAGCATAAAAAATAAGGAATTGGAATAATTATGCTTTATACAAAAAAATCATAACCACCACAAAAAGGGTGGGCCTCATGGACTCTTGCTAATATGAAAGAAAGGAATTTATCAGGTAAGTTCTTACATAAATTATGTTTTCTTTCATGTAATTAGCAAGAGTCCATGAGCTAGTGACGTATGGGATAATGACTACCCAAGATGTGGATCTTTCCACGCAAGAGTCACTAGAGAGGGAGGGATAAAATAAAGACAGCCAATTCCGCTGAAAAATAATCCACACCTAAAATAATTTAAATTTTATAATGAAAAAAACTGAAAATATAAGCAGAAGATTCAAACTGAAACAGCTGCCTGAAGTACTTTTCTACCAAAAAACATAATTTATGTAAGAACTTACCTGATAAATTCATTTCTTTCATATTAGCAAGAGTCCATGAGCTAGTGACGTATGGGATATACATTCCTACCAGGAGGGGCAAAGTTTCCCAAACCTCAAAATGCCTATAAATACACCCCTCACCACACCCACAATTCAGTTTAACGAATAGCCAAGAAGTGGGGTGATAAAAAAGTGTGAAAGCATATAAAATAAGGAATTGGAATAATTGTGCTTTATACAAAAAAATCATAACCACCACAAAAAAGGGCGGGCCTCATGGACTCTTGCTAATATGAAAGAAATGAATTTATCAGGTAAGTTCTTACATAAATTATGTTTTCTTTCATGTAATTAGCAAGAGTCCATGAGCTAGTGACGTATGGGATAATGATTACCCAAGATGTGGATCTTTCCACACAAGAGTCACTAGAGAGGGAGGGATAAAATAAAGACAGCCAATTCCTGCTGAAAATAATCCACACCCAAAATAAAGTTTAATGAAAAACATAAGCAGAAGATTCAAACTGAAACCGCTGCCTGAAGTACTTTTCTACCAAAAACTGCTTCAGAAGAAGAAAATACATCAAAATGGTAAAATTTAGTAAAAGTATGCAAAGAGGACCAAGTTGCTGCTTTGCAAATCTGATCAACCGAAGCTTCATTCCTAAACGCCCAGGAAGTAGAAACTGACCTAGTAGAATGAGCTGTAATCCTTTGAGGCGGAGTTTTACCCGACTCAACATAGGCAAGATGAATTAAAGATTTCAACCAAGATGCCAAAGAAATGGCAGAAGCTTTCTGGCCTTTTCTAGAACCTGAAAAGATGACAAATAGACTAGAAGTCTTTCGGAAAGATTTAGTAGCTTCAACATAATATTTCAAAGCTCTAACAACATCCAAAGAATGCAACGATTTCTCCTTAGAATTCTTAGGATTAGGACATAATGAAGGAACCACAATTTCTCTACTAATGTTGTTGGAATTCACAACTTTAGGTAAAAATTCAAAAGAAGTTCGCAACACCGCCTTATCCTGATGAAAAATCAGAAAAGGAGACTCACAAGAAAGAGCAGATAATTCAGAAACTCTTCTGGCAGAAGAGATGGCCAAAAGGAACAAAACTTTCCAAGAAAGTAATTTAATGTCCAATGAATGCATAGGTTCAAATGGAGGAGCTTGAAGAGCCCCCAGAACCAAATTCAAACTCCAAGGAGGAGAAATTGACTTAATGACAGGTTTTATACGAACCAAAGCTTGTACAAAACAATGAATATCAGGAAGAATAGCAATCTTTCTGTGAAAAAGAACAGAAAGAGCAGAGATTTGTCCTTTCAAGGAACTTGCGGACAAACCCTTATCTAAACCATCCTGAAGAAACTGTAATATTCTCGGTATTCTAAAAGAATGCCAAGAAAAATGATGAGAAAGACACCAAGAAATATAAGTCTTCCAGACTCTATAATATATCTCTCTAGATACAGATTTACGAGCCTGTAACATAGTATTAATCACAGAGTCAGAGAAACCTCTTTGACCAAGAATCAAGCGTTCAATCTCCATACCTTTAAATTTAAGGATTTGAGATCCTGATGGAAAAAAGGACCTTGAGACAGAAGGTCTGGTCTTAACGGAAGAGTCCACGGTTGGCAAGAGGCCATCCGGACAAGATCCGCATACCAAAACCTGTGAGGCCATGCCGGAGCTACCAGCAGAACAAACGAGCATTCCTTCAGAATCTTGGAGATTACTCTTGGAAGAAGAACTAGAGGCGGAAAGATATAGGCAGGATGATACTTCCAAGGAAGTGATAATGCATCCACTGCCTCCGCCTGAGGATCCCGGGATCTGGACAGATACCTGGGAAGTCTCTTGTTTAGATGAGACGCCATCAGATCTATTTCTGGAAGTTCCCACATTTGAACAATTTGAAGAAATACCTCTGGGGGAAGAGACCATTCGCCCGGATGCAACGTTTGGCGACTGAGATAATCCGCTTCCCAATTGTCTATACCTGGGATATGAACCGCAGAGATTAGACAGGAGCTGGATTCTGCCCAAACCAAAATTCGAGATACTTCTTTCCTAGCCAGAGGACTGTGAGTCCCTCCTTGATGATTGATGTATGCCACAGTTGTGACATTGTCTGTCTGAAAACAAATGAACGATTCTCTCTTCAGAAGAGGCCAAAACTGAAGAGCTCTGAAAATTGCACAGAGTTCCAAAATATTGATCGGTAATCTCACCTCCTGAGATTCCCAAACTCCTTGTGCCGTCAGAGATCCCCACACAGCTCCCCAACCTGTGAGACTTGCATCTGTTGAAATTACAGTCCAGGTCGGAAGCACAAAAGAAGCCCCCTGAATTAAACGATGGTGATCTGTCCACCACGTTAGAGAGTGTCGAACAATCGGTTTTAAAGATATTAATTGAGATATCTTTGTGTAATCCTTGCACCATTGATTCAGCATACAGAGCTGAAGAGGTCGCATGTGAAAACGAGCAAAGGGGATCGCGTCCGATGCAGCAGTCATAAGACCTAGAATTTCCATGCATAAGGTTACCGAAGGGAATGATTGTGACTGAAGGTTTCGACAAGCTGCAATCAATTTTAGATGTCTCTTGTCTGTTAAAGACAGAGTCATGGACACTGAATCTATCTGGAAACCCAGAAAGGTTACCCTTGTCTGAGGAATCAAAGAACTTTTTGGTAAATTGATCCTCCAACCATGATCTTGAAGAAACAACACAAGTCGATTCGTATGAGATTCTGCTAAATGTAAAGACTGAGCAAGTACCAAGATATCGTCCAAATAAGGAAATACCACAATACCCTGTTCTCTGATTACAGACAGAAGGGCACCGAGAACCTTTGAAAAAATTCTTGGAGCTGTAGCTTGGCCAAACGGTAGAGCCACAAACTGGTAATGCTTGTCCAGAAAAGAGAATCTCAGGAACTGATAGTGATCTGGATGAATCGGAATATGCAGATATGCATCCTGTAAATCTATTGTGGACATATAATTCCCTTGCTGAACAAAAGGCAAGATAGTCCTTACAGTTACCATCTTGAACGTTGGTATCCTTACATAATGATTCAATATTTTTAGATCCAGAACTGGTCTGAAGGAATTCTCCTTCTTTGGTACAATGAAGAGATTTGAATAAAACCCCATCCCCTGTTCCGGAACTGGAACTGGCATAATTACTCCAGCCAACTCTAGATCTGAAACACAATTCAGAAATGCTTGAGCTTTCACTGGATTTACTGGGACACGGGAAAGAAAAAATCTCTTTGCAGGAGGTCTCATCTTGAAACCAATTCTGTACCCTTCTGAAACAATGTTCTGAATCCAAAGATTGTGAACAGAATTGATCCAAATTTCTTTGAAAAAACGTAACCTGCCCCCTACCAGCTGAGCTGGAATGAGGGCCGCACCTTCATGTGGACTTAGAAGCAGGCTTTGCCTTTCTAGCAGGCTTGGATTTATTCCAGACTGGAGATGGTTTCCAAACTGAAACTGCTCCTGAGGACGAAGGATCAGGCTTTTGTTCTTTGTTGAAACGAAAGGAACGAAAACGATTATTAGCCCTGTTTTTACCTTTAGATTTTTTATCCTGTGGTAAAAAAGTTCCTTTCCCACCAGTAACAGTTGAGATAATAGAATCCAACTGAGAACCAAATAATTTGTTACCCTGGAAAGAAATGGAAAGTAGAGTTGATTTAGAAGCCATATCAGCATTCCAAGTCTTAAGCCATAAAGCTCTTCTAGCTAAAATAGCTAGAGACATAAACCTGACATCAACTCTAATAATATAAAAAATGGCATCACAAATAAAATTATTAGCATGCTGAAGAAGAAGAATAATATCATGAGAATCATGATTTGCTACTTGTTGCGCTAAAGTTTCCAACCAAAAAGTTGAAGCTGCAGCAACATCAGCTAATGATATAGTAGGCCTAAGAAGATTACCTGAACACAGATAAGCTTTTCTTAGAAAGGATTCAATTTTCCTATCTAAAGGATCTTTAAACGAAGTACCATCTGACGTAGGAATGGTAGTACGTTTAGCAAGGGTAGAAATAGCCCCATCAACTTTAGGGATTTTGTCCCAAAATTCTAACCTGTCAGACGGTACAGGATATAATTGCTTAAAACGTTTAGAAGGAGTAAATGAATTACCCAATTTATCCCATTCTTTGGAAATTACTGCAGAAATAGCATTAGGAACAGGAAAAACTTCTGGAATAATCACAGGAGATTTAAATACCTTATCTAAACGTTTAGAATTAGTATCAAGAGGACCAGAATCCTCTATTTCTAAAGCAATTAATACTTCTTTAAGTAAAGAACGAATAAATTCCATTTTAAATAAATATGAGGATTTATCAGCATCAATCTCTGAAACAGAAGAGTCATCAGAATCAGAATGATGATGTTCATTTAAAAATTCATCTGTAGGGAGAGAAGTTTTAAAAGATTTTTTTACGTTTACTAGAAGGAGAAATAACAGACATAGCCTTCTTGATGGATTCAGAAACAAAATCTCTTATGTTATCAGGAACATTCTGCACCTTAGATGTTGAAGGAACTGCAACAGACAATGGTACATTACTAAAGGAAATATTATCTGCATTAACAAGCTTGTCATGACAATTAATACAAACAACAGCCGGAGGAATAGCTACCAAAAGTTTACAGCAGATACACTTAGCTTTGGTAGATCCAGCACTAGACAGCGATTTTCCTGTAGTATCTTCTGACTCAGATGCAACGTGAGACATCTTGCAATATGTAAGAGAAAAAACAACATATAAAGCAAAATAGATCAAATTCCTTATATGACAGTTTCAGGAATGGGAAAAAATGCCAAAGAACAAGCTTCTAGCAACCAGAAGCAATGAAAAATGAGACTTAAATAATGTGGAGACAAAAGCGACGCCCATATTTTTTAGCGCCAAATCCACATTATTTGGCGCCTAAATGCTTTTGGCGCCAAAATGACGCCACATCCGGAACGCCGACATTTTTGGCGCAAAATAACGTCAAAAAATGACGCAACTTCCGGCGACACGTATGACGCCGGAAACGGAAAAGAATTTTTGCGCCAAAAAAATCCGCGCCAAGAATGACGCAATAAAATGAAGCATTTTCAGCCCCCGCGAGCCTAACAGCCCACAGGGAAAAAAGAGTCAAATTTTTGAAGGTAAGAATAATTCAAATGCATAATCCCAAATATGAAACTGACTGTCTGAAAAATAAGGAAAGTTGAACATTCTGAGTCAAGGCAAATAAATGTTTGAATACATATATTTAGAACTTTATAAACAAAGTGCCCAACCATAGCTTAGAGTGTCACAGAAAATAAGATTTACTTACCCCAGGACACTCATCTACATGTTTGTAGAAAGCCAAACCAGTACTGAAACGAGAATCAGTAGAGGTAATGGTATATATGAGAGTATATCGTCGATCTGAAAAGGGAGGTAAGAGATGAATCTCTACGACCGATAACAGAGAACCTATGAAATAGACCCCGTAGAAGGAGATCACTGCATTCAAATAGGCAATACTCTCCTCACATCCCTCTGACATTCACTGCACGCTGAGAGGAAAACCGGGCTCCAACTTGCTGCGGAGCGCATATCAACGTAGAATCTAGCACAAACTTACTTCACCACCTCCATCGGAGGCAAAGTTTGTAAAACTGAATTGTGGGTGTGGTGAGGGGTGTATTTATAGGCATTTTGAGGTTTGGGAAACTTTGCCCCTCCTGGTAGGAATGTATATCCCATACGTCACTAGCTCATGGACTCTTGCTAATTACATGAAAGAAACAGCTTCAGAAGAAGAAAACACATCAAAATGGTAGAATTTAGTAAAAGTATGCAAAGAAAACCAAGTTGCCACCTTGCAAATCTGATCAACCGAAGCTTCATTCCCAAACGCCCAGGAAGTAGAAACTGACCTAGTAGAATGAGCTGTAATCCTTTGAGGCAGAGTTTTACCCGACTCGACATAAGCATGATGAATTAAAGATTTCAACCAAGATGCCAAAGAAATGGCAGAGGCCTTCTGACCTTTCCTAGAACCGGAAAAGATAACAAATAGACTAGAAGTCTTTCGGAAAGTCTTAGTAGCTTCAACATAATATTTCAAAGCTCTAACTACATCCAAAGAATGCAATGATTTCTCCTTAGAATTCTTAGGATTAGGACATAATGAAGGAACCACAATTTCTCTACTAATGTTGTTGGAATTCACAACCTTAGGTAAAAATTCAAAAGAAGTTCGCAACACCGCCTTATCCTGGTGAAAAATCAGAAAAGGAGATTCACAAGAAAGAGCAGATAATTCAGAACTCTTCTGGCAGAAGAGATGGCCAAAAGGAACAAAACTTTCCAAGAAAGTAATTTAATGTCCAATGAATGCATAGGTTCAAACGGAGGAGCTTGAAGAGCCCCCAGAACCAAATTCAAACTCCAAGGAGGAGAAATTGACTTAATAACAGGTTTTATACGAACCAAAGCTTGTACAAAACAATGAATATCAGGAAGAATAGCAATCTTTCTGTGAAAAAGAACAGAAAGAGCAGAGATTTGTCCTTTCAAGGAACTTGCAGACAAACCTTTATCCAAACCATCCTGAAGAAACTGCAAAATTCTCGGAATTCTAAAAGAATGCCAGGAAAAATGATGAGAAAGACACCAAGAAATATAAGTCTTCCAGATTCTATAATATATCTCTCTAGATACAGATTTACGAGCCTGTAACATAGTATTAATCACAGAGTCAGAGAAACCTCTTTGACTAAGAATCAAGCGTTCAATCTCCATACCTTTAAATTTAAGGATTTGAGATCCTGATGGAAAAAAGGACCTTGCGACAGAAGGTCTGGTCTTAACGGAAGAGTCCACGGTTGGCAAGAAGCCATCCGGACAAGATCCGCATACCAAAACCTGTGAGGCCATGCTGGAGCTACCAGCAGAACAAACGAGCATTCCTTCAGAATCTTGGAGATCACTCTTGGAAGAAGAACTAGAGGCGGAAAGATATAGGCAGGATGATACTTCCAAGGAAGTGACAATGCATCCACTGCTTCCGCTTGAGGATCCCGGGATCTGGACAGATACCTGGGAAGTTTCTTGTTTAGATGAGAGGCCATCAGATCTATTTCTGGAAGTCCCCACATTTGAACAATCTGAAGAAATACCTCTGGGTGAAAAGACCATTCGCCCGGATGCAACGTTTGGCGACTGAGATAATCCGCTTCCCAATTGTCTATGCCTGGGATATGGACCGCAGAAACTAGACAGGAGCTGGATTCCGCCCAAACCAGAATTCGAGATACTTCTTTCATAGCTAGAGGACTGTAAGTCCCTCCTTGATGATTGATGTATGCCACAGATGTGACATTGTCTGTCTGAAAACAAATGAACGATTCTCTCTTTAGAAGAGGCCAAGACTGAAGAGCTCTGAAAATTGCACGGAGTTCCAAAATATTGATCGGTAATCTCACCTCCTGAGATTCCCAAACCCCTTGTGCCGTCAGAGACCCCCACACAGCTCCCCAACCTGTAAGACTTGCATCTGTTGAAATTACAGTCCAGGTTGGAAGAACAAAAGAAGCCCCCTGAACTAAACGATGGTGATCTGTCCACCACGTCAGAGAGTGTCGTACAATCGGTTTTAAAGATATTAATTGAGATATCTTTGTGTAATCCCTGCACCATTGGTTCAGCATACAGAGCTGAAGAGGTCGCATGTGAAAACGAGCAAAGGGGATCGCGTCCGATGCAGCAGTCATAAGACCTAGAATTTCCATGCATAAGGCTACCGAAGGGAATGATTGTGACTGAAGGTTTCGACAAGCTGATATCAATTTTAGACGTCTCTTGTCTGTCAAAGATAGAGTCATGGACACTGAATCTATCTGGAAACCCAAAAAGGTTACCCTTGTCTGAGGAATCAATGAACTTTTTAGTAAATTGATCCTCCAACCATGATCTTGAAGAAACAACACAAGTCGATTCGTATGAGATTCTGCTAAATGTGAAGACTGAGCAAGTACCAAGATATCGTCCAAATAAGGAAATACCACAATACCCTGTTCTCTGATTACAGACAGAAGGGCACGGAGAACCTTTGTAAAAATTCTTGGAGCTGTTGCTAGGCCAAACGGCAGAGCCACAAACTGGTAATGCTTGTCTAGGAAAGAGAATCTCAGAAACTGATAGTGATCTGGATGAATCGGAATATGCAGATATGCATCCTGTAAATCTATTGTAGACATATAATGCCCTTGCTGAACAAAAGGCAGGATAGTCCTTACAGTTACCATTTTGAATGTTGGTATCCTTACATAACGATTCAATATTTTTAGATCCAGAACTGGTCTGAAGGAATTCTCCTTCTTTGGTACAATGAAGAGATTTGAATAAAACCCCAGCCCCTGTTCCAGAACTGGAACTGGCATAATTACTCCAGCCAACTCTAGATCTGAAACACATTTCAGAAATGCTTGAGCCTTCGCTGGATTTACTGGGACACGGGAAAGAAAAAATCTCTTTGCAGGAGGTCTTATCTTGAAACCAATTCTGTACCCTTCTGAAACAATGTTCTGAATCCAAAGATTGTGAACGGAATTGATCCAAATTTCTTTGAAAAAACGTAATCTGCCCCCTACCAGCTGAGCTGGAATGAGGGCCGCACCTTCATGTGGACTTAGGAGCTGGCTTTGATTTTCTAAAAGGCTTGGATTTATTCCGGACTGGAGATGGTTTCCAAACTGATACCGCTCCTGAGGATGAAGGATCAGGCTTTTGTTCCTTGTTGTGACGAAAGGAACGAAAACGATTATTAGACCTGAATTTACCTTTAGACTTTTTATATTGTGGTAAAAAAGTTCCTTTCCCTCCAGTAACAGTTGAGATAATAGAATCCAACTGAGAACCAAATAATTTATTACCCTGGAAAGAAAGGGAAAGCAGAGTAGACTTAGAAGACATATCAGCATTCCAAGTTTTAAGCCATAAAGCTCTTCTAGCTAAAATAGCTAGAGACATATACCTGACATCAACTCTAATGGTATCAAAGATGGCATCACAAATAAAATTATTAGCATGTTGAAGCAGAATAATAATGCCATGAGAATTATGATCTGTTACTTGTTGCGCTAAAGCTTCCAACCAAAAAGTTGAAGCTGCAGCAACATCCGCCAAAGATATAGCAGGTCTAAGAAGATTACCTGAACACAAATAAGCTTTTCTTAGAAAGGATTCAATTTTCCTATCTAAAGGATCCTTAAAGGAAGTACCATCTGCCGTAGGAATAGTAGTGCGCTTAGCAAGAGTAGAGACAGCCCCATCAACCTTAGGGATTTTGTCCCAAAACTCTAATCTGTTAGATGGCACAGGATATAATTGCTTAAAACGTTTAGAAGGAGTAAATTAATTACCCAAATTATTCCATTCCCTGGAAATTACTTCAGAAATAGCACCAGGAACAGGAAAAACTTCTGGAATAACTACAGGAGATTTAAAAACCTTATCTAAACGTTTAGATTTAGTATCAAGAGGACCAGAATCCTCAATTTCTAATGCAATTAGGATTTCTTTAAGTAAAGAACGAATAAATTCCATTTTAAATAAATATGAAGATTTATCAGCATCAACCTCTGAGACAGAATCCTCTGAACCAGAAGAACCACTATCAGAATCAGAATGATGATGTTCATTTAAAAATTCATCTGAACAATGAGAAGTTTTAAAAGACTTTTTATGTTTACTAGAAGGAGGAATAACAGACATAGCCTTCTTAATGGATTTAGAAACAAAATCTCTTATGTTATCAGGAACACTCTGAGTATTAGATGTTGACGGAACAGCAACAGGTAATGGAACTTTACTAAAGGAAATATTATCTGCATTAACAAGTTTGTCATGACATTCAATACAAACAATAGCTGGAGGAATAGCTACCAAAAGTTTACAGCAGATACACTTAGCTTTGGTAGCTCCAGCACCAGGCAGCGATTTTCCAGAAGTATCTTCTGACTCAGTTGCAACGTGGGACATCTTGCAATATGTAATAGAAAAAAACCACATATAAAGCAAAATTAATCAAATTCCTTAAATGACAGTTTCAGGAATGGGAAAAAATGCCAGTGAACAAGCTTCTAGCAACCAGAAGCAATACATAATGAGACTTAAATAATGTGGAGACAAAAGTGACGCCCATATTTTTTAAGCGCCAGATAAGACGCCCACATTATTTGGCGCCTAAATGCTTTTGGCGCCAAAAAATGACGCCACATCCGGAACGCCGACACTTTTGGCGCAAAAGAACGTAAAAAATGACGCAACTTCCGGCGACACGTATGACGCCGGAAACAGAAAAAAATTTTGCGCCAAAAAAAGTCCGCGCCAAGAATGACGCAATAAAATGAAGCATTTTCAGCCCCCGCGAGCCTAACAGCCCACAGGGAAAAAGTCAAATTTTAAGGTAAGAAAAAAATGATTGATTCAAATGCATTATCCCAAATATGAAACTGACTGTCTGAAATAAGGAACGTTGAACATCCTGAGCCAAGGCAAATAAATGTTTGAATACATATATTTAGAACGTTATAAAAAAGTGCCCAACCATAGCTTAGAGTGTCACAGAAAATAAGACTTACTTACCCCAGGACACTCATCTACATGATGTAGAAAGCCAAACCAGTACTGAAACGAAAATCAGCAGAGGTAATGGTATATATATAAGAGTATATCGTCGATCTGAAAAGGGAGGTAAGAGATGAATCTCTACGACCGATAACAGAGAACCTATGAAATAGACCCCGTAGAAGGAGATCATTGAATTCAAATAGGCAATACTCTCCTCACATCCCTCTGACATTCACTGCACGCTGAGAGGAAAACCGGGCTCCAACCTGCTGCGGAGCGCATATCAACGTAGAATCTAGCACAAACTTACTTCACCACCTCCATAGGAGGCAAAGTTTGTAAAAACTGATTTGTGGGTGTGGTGAGGGGTGTATTTGTAGGCATTTTGAGGTTTGGGAAACTTTGCCCCTCCTGGTAGGAATGTATATCCCATACGTCACTAGCTCATGGACTCTTGCTAATTACATGAAAGAAAATAGAAAACTCATGGATACTAAATATATAAATGGGTCCGTTTCAAAATTAATATCTAATATCATTATATTAATAAATACTTAGATTTAACCTAACCCATAAGAATGCAAAAAAATCAACACATAAATAAAGTGGTTGCATACTCAGAAATTGCCAACCCCAAACTAGTTCAAAAAAGTAAAAAAAAAAACAAATGACTAAAAAACTAAATAACTGGATCCTAGATCTTAAATGTTGTCCAATTGCACTCTCTATTAAGGCCCTTAGGCCATAAGGTATTAAGTTCGTTAATCCAAAAGGCTTCCCTTTTATTCAACAAAGCCTCCCTATCACCACCTCTTCTGTGCATATGAACCTGTTCCAAAGTCTGGAAACGTAGTTGACTGATATTATGTCCCATTTGTAAAAAGTGTAGGGATACCGGGGCATCTTTACCACATCTGATATTTGACTTGTGTTCAGAAATTCTCTCACGTGCCTCCCTAGTTGATTGTCCAAAATATAATAACGAACATGGGCACTTGATTGCATAAATAATAAATTCTGATCTACAAGTCAAATAATCTATAATCTGATATTTTCTGCCTGTGTAAGGATGAAAAATGTTATCACCTATAATCATAGAGTTGCAATTGACACATGAGAGACAGGGGTAACAATCTGTACGTCGCTTGCCAGTAATAGTTTTTTGAATATGTTTGCGACTGCCCACATCTGCTCTAACTAATTGATCTTTTATGTTAGGACTCCTTTTGTAGGCTGGCATAGGGGGCTCTGAAAATGCATTAATGTCAGGATGGCACTTCTGTAGAATGTGCCAATACGTCCGTATACTTTTATTTACCTGACCACTTCTAGTGTTATATTGCGATACAAAGATTAATCTTTCCATCTTTTTCTTGTCTTTTTTTGTTACAATGGGCCCAGTATTTTTAGATTTCAAAATAATATTCTGCTTTTCCTTATGTACAAGATCAACAGGGTAACCTCTTTGTATAAATTTCTTAGTCATCTGTTCCAAACGCTTTGTTTTTAAATCAATATCAGACACAATGCGATCCACTCGCAATAGTTGACTTTTAGGTATAGCTCTAAAGGTAGAAGGTGGATGAAAGCTTTTAAACAACAAAGTGTTGTTTTTATCTGTTGGCTTTGAATAAATATCAGCTCTCAAACCATGTTCTCCTTTATAGATACACGTGTCTAGAAATTGAATGGACTGTTCATTTGACGTCATGGTAAACTTAATACCATTGACTGATCTATTAAGATCATCAACAAAGAAAAATAGGGATCCAATGTCGCCGTACCATATGCCAAACACATCGTCAATGAACCGCCACCAGGTGGCGCCAAATTTTTTAAACAATATGTGTTCATACACGAATAGTTCTTCGAAATTGTTCATAAATATGTTGGCATAGGTAGGGGCGACATTGGATCCCATGGCAGTACCTTTTTTCTGAAAGAAAAATTCATCTTTAAAAAGAAAATAATTCATGTACAGTATAATTTCCAATAATTCCAGGAAAATTGAATTTGAGCCAAACTATACTTATTATCACACCTTAGAACTTTGGATACCGACCCGATTCCACTTGTATGTTTAATTGATGTGTACAAGCTTGATACATCAAGTGTAAACAAGATTGCTTTATTATTTTCCAAGTTAAGCTGTTCAAGTTTTTTTAGAAAGTCATATGTATCTTGGGTATAAGATGAAGATTTAGTTACATAGGGTTGCAAAATTTTGTCTAAGAAAATTGAAATATTAGTAAAAATAGATCCTGATCCTGCCACTATGGGTCGACCTGGTGGTTTTAATTCATCTTTATGGATCTTAGGTAGACAATATATAACTGGTCTTACAGGGTGTTTAATATACAAAAATTCATACAACCCTTTTGAAATCAACCCATTATTCTTAGCTTTATGTAAAATACGGATTGAACTTGATTCTGATTCCATCAGCCAATCAGAATTTTCCTACCTTAATTCCGATTGGCTGATAGAATCCTATCAGCCAATCGGAATTCGAGGGATGCCATCTTGAATGACGTCCCTTAAAGGAACCGTCAGTGAAGATAGATGGATCCGCGCTGGAGGTCTTGAAGATCAGCCGGTCGTCATCGGATTGAAGAACATAGAAGATGCGGCTTGGATGAAGATGTTTGCCGGTCCGGATGTTCTCTTCTGCCCGCTTGGATCAAGACTTCAGCCGGAGGATGGACGTCACTCTTCAGCCCCCCGCTTGGGCTTGGATCAAGACATCGGAGGCTCTTCTGGATCGATCGGTGAACCTGGCATGGTGAAGACAAGGTAGAAAGATCTTCAGGGGCTTAGTGTTAGGTTTATTTAAGGGGGGTTTGGGTTAGATTAGGGGTATGTGGGTGGTGGGTTGTAATGTTGGGGGGGTATTGTATGTTTTTTTTTACAGGCAAAAGAGCTGAATTCTTTGGGGCATGCCCCACAAAAGGTCATTTTAAGGGCTGGTAAGGTAAAAGAGCTTTGAACTTTTGTAATTTAGAATAGGGTAGGGCATTTTTTATTTTGGGGGTCTTTGTTATTTTATTAGGGGGCTTAGAGTAGGTGTAATTAGTTTAAAATTGTTGTAATTTTTTTCTAATGTTTGTAAATATTTTTTTATTTTTTGTAACTTAGTTCTTTTTTATTTTTTGTACTTTAGTTAGTTTATTTAATTGTATTTATTTGTAGGAATTGTATTTAATTAATTTATTGATAGTGTGGTGTTAGGTTTAATTGTAGATAATTGTAGGTAGTTTATTTAATTTATTTATTGATAGTGTAGTGTTAGGTTTAATTGTAACTTAGGTTAGGATTTATTTTACAGGTAATTTTGTAATTATTTTAACTATTTTAGCTATTAAATAGTTCTTAACTATTTAATAGCTATTGTACCTGGTTAAAATAAATACAAAGTTACCTGTAAAATAAATATAAATCCTAAAATAGCTATAATATAATTATAATTTATATTGTAGCTATATTAGGGTTTATTTTACAGGTAAGTATTTAGCTTTAAATAGGAATAATTTATTTAATAAGAGTTAATTTATTTCGTTAGATTTAAATTATATTTAACTTAGAGGGGTGTTAGTGTTAGGGTTAGACTTAGCTTTAGGGGTTAATCCATTTATTACAGTAGCGGCGAGATTCGGTCGGCAGATTAGGGGTTAATAAGTGTAGGCAGGTGGAGGCGACGTTGAGGGGGGCAGATTAGGGGTTAATAAATATAATATAGGGGTCGGCGGTGTTAGGGGCAGCAGATTAGGGGTAGATAAGGATAACGTAGGTGGCGGCGCTTTGCGGTCGGCAGATTAGGGGTTAATTATTGTAGGTAGCTGGCGGCGACGTTGTGGGGGGGCAGGTTAGGGGTTAATAAATATAATATAGGGGTCGGCGGTGTTAGGGGCAGCAGATTAGGGGTACATAAGTATAACGTAGGTGGCGGTCGGCAGATTAGGGGTTAAAAAAATTTAATCGAGTGGCGGCGATGTGGGGGGACCTCGGTTTAGGGGTACATAGGTAGTTTATGGGTGTTAGTGTACTTTAGAGCACAGTAGTTAAGAGCTTTATAAACCGGCGTTAGCCCAGAAAGCTCTTAACTACTGACTTTTTTCTGCGGCTGGAGTTTTGT
Source organism: Bombina bombina (assembly GCF_027579735.1). NCBI lineage: Eukaryota > Metazoa > Chordata > Amphibia > Anura > Bombinatoridae > Bombina > Bombina bombina. The sequence goes on from NC_069505.1 coordinate 5,961,758, forward strand.
CGTTAGATTTCTAACGCTCACTTCAGACACGACTCTAAATACAGGCGTTAGAAAGATCCCATTGAAAAGATAGGATACGCAAATGACGTAAGGGGATCTGCGGTATGGAAAAGTCGCGGCTGGAAAGTGAGCGTTAGACCCTTTCCTGACTGACTCCAAATACCGGCGGTAGCCCACAACCAGCGTTAGGAGCCTCTAACGCTGGTTTTGATGGCTACCGCCCAACTCTAAATCTAGGCCATAACATTTAAAATAAATGAACTTAGCTTTGGTAGGACTTCTTAGTCAACAGGAATCCCTCAGTATGTTCTGATCCAGGAATAATTTATGGAAAATCTTGCAATATGTAATAGAAAAAAACAACACATAAAGCAAAATTATCAAATTCCTTAAATGACAGTTTCAGGAATGGGGAAAAATGCAAAACAAACAAGCCTCTAGCAACCAGAAGCAACAAAAAAGTGAGACTTAAATAATGTGAAAAAAAGTGGCGCCAAGTATGGCGCCCACATTTTTTGGCGCCAAGTATGACGCCCACATCTTTTGGCGCCAAGTATGACGCCCACACTTTTTGGCGCAAAAAAAGTCTGTAACACACATGCGTCAAAAATGACGCAACCACGTGTAAACTTCCAGCGTCAACTATGGCGGCGGAAATTACAACATTTTGCAGCAAAAAAGTTTGCGCCAAGAATGACGCAATAAATTGAATCATTTTCTGCCCCCGCGAGCCTAACAGCCCGCAAGGAAAAAAGTCAATTAGAAAATTTCTTTAAGGTAAGAAAAAATATTTTATTCATATGCATTTTCCCAAATAATGAAACTGACAGTCTGAAAGAAGGAATACTGATTAACCTGAATCATGGCAAATATAAGTTTAAAGACATATATTTAGAACTTTACATATAAAGTGCCCAACCATAGCTTAGAGTGTCACAGAAAATAAGATTTACTTACCCCAGGACACTCATCTACATATAGTAGATAGCCAAACCAGTACTGAAACGAGAATCAGTAGAGGTAATGGTATATATAAGAGTATATCGTCGATCTGAAAAGGGAGGTAAGAGATGAATCTCTACGACCGATAACAGAGAACCTTATGAAATAGATCCCATAGAAGGAGATCACTGCATTCAATAGGCAATACTCTCTTCACATCCCTCTGACATTCACTGCACGCTGAGAGGAAAACCGGGCTCCAACCTGCCGCGAAGCGCATATCAACGTAGAATCTAGCACAAACTTACTTCACCACCTCCATGTGAGGCAAAGTTTGTAAAACTGAATTGTGGGTGTGGTGAGGGGTGTATTTATAGGCATTTTAAGGTTTGGGAAACTTTGCCCCTCCTGGTAGGAATGTATATCCCATACGTCACTAGCTCATGGACTTTTGCTAATTACATGAAAGAAATCTGATTGGCTGATGTAATCAGCCAATCAGATTGAAGTTCAATCCGATTGGCTGATTGGACCAACCAATAGAATGCGAGGTCAATTTTATTTAGATAATTGTAGTTTATTTAATTAATTTATTGATAGTGTTAGGTGTATTTGTAACTTAGGTTAGGATTTATTTTACAGGTAATTTTGTAATTATTTTAACTAGGTAGCTATTAAATAGTTATTAACTATTTAATAGCTATTGTACCTGGTTAAAATAATTACAAAGTTGCCTGTAAAATAAATATTAATCCTAAAATAGCTACAATATAATTATAATTTATATTGTAGCTATATTAGGGTTTATTTTACAGGTAAGTATTAATTTTTAAATAGGAATAATTTATTTAATTATAGTAAATTTATTTAAATTATATTTAACTTAGGCGGGAGGCGGGAGTGCAGCGGTTTAGGGGTTAATACATTTATTATAGTGGCGGCGATGTCCGGTCGGCAGATTAGGGGTTAATAAGTGTAGGTAGGTGGCGGGGGGGGGGACAGATTATAGGTGTCGGCGATGTTAGGGACAACAGATTAGGGGTTCATAGCTATAATGTAGGTGGCGGCGGTGTCCGGAGCGGCAGATTAGTGGTTAATAATATAATGTAGGTGTCAGCGATAGCGGGGGCGGCAGATTAGGGGTTAATAAGTGTAAGGTTAGGGGTGTTTAGACTCGAGGTTCATGTTAGGGTGTTAGGTGTAGACTTAGAAAGTGTTTCCCCATAGGAAACAATGGGGCTGCGTTAGGAGCTGAACGCTGCTTTTTTGCAGGTGTTAGGTTTTTTTTTCAGCCAGCTCAGCCCCATTGTATCCTATAGGGAAATTGTGCACAAGCACGTTTTTCCAGCTTACCACTACCATAAGCAACGCTGGTATTGAGGGTAGAAGTGGAGCTAAATTTGGCTCAATGCTCACTTTTCTGAGGCTAACGCAGCCATTCACAAAACTCGTAATACCAGCGTTGTCTTAAGGGTGCGCTGGTAAAAAAAAGGAGCGTTAGCTCCGCAAGTTTTTACCGACAAAACTCCAAATCTAGGCGTTAGTTTGACCAAAAAAATTGCTTGTTTCTTTAATATAAGAGCTGGACAATTCTACAAGAGGTCTTTAAATATGATTTAGGTAATTTGAAATGTTAGAGCATACAGAATTCATGCTAGAAACAATAGGACGTCCCTGGGGGGCCAGTAGATTTTTATGTACTTTAGGTAAGGTGTATAGTACAGGTGTTCTTGCATGTTCACATGAAAGGAAGGTAATCTCTTTTTTACCAATAATGCCATTCTTAAAGGCATACAATACCTTGCTCTAAATCTCTTTCTCGATATTAAATATTGGGTTATATGGTAAGCTGTGATATACCTCACCATCTAACAATTGGGACTTAATCTCTTTCCCATAATATTCTTTGTCTAAAAGAACTGTGGCTCCGCCCTTATTGGCAGATTTTAGAATAATATTTTTGTTTGTCTGTAAAGTTTTTAATGCTCTCATATATTTGTTGTTCAAAAAACACCCATTATTAACATTCATATCTGTGTGTTTGTTTTTCTTTCTTTGCACTTTGTCCTGTAAGTTTTTAACATCATCAAGTACTAATTTTGAAAAGATGTCAACACTATGGTCATAACTTTGTGGCATATATCTACTTCTAAGTTTCAAACCCAAATGTTTAAGATGCAACTTACTAGAGTCCTCGTAATAATAGCGATGTAATCTGTACTAAAATCTGTGATAAATTTAAAACTAGTGATTCACCCTTGTTCCCCCGTCTGTTCCGATTGCTTCTGTGTGGTGCCATGTCTGTGTCTCCTGCCCCAACGTCTGACCTTGTGTCTGTTTCCGAGTCCCCCTTAGAGGATCCCAATTCCTGGCTTATGTTAGCTGTTCCGCCATAGCGGCGTCTAGTGTACCTCTGTCTGCGGAAACCGGAAGCTCCTCTGACATCATTTCCAGTGCGATCGGATCTCCAACGATACACTGTACCCAGTGAATAATCCTCATCGCGTAGGAACTTAGTACGTTCAGGTGCCTCCAGCACGGATTGAAGTTCAGTGACAACTTTATTCGTTGTGTACAACAGCTTATTCAAATTATCTGTTTTCAAACTTGCCTTCAATTCTGTCTCCAATTTTAGCAATTCAGACTGCTGTGTGCCAATCTCTTTCTGTAGATAGTCAACAGTCAAGACCATCAGGTCAAACAAACATTTATTCAATATATGTTCAAATTTCTCGCAGTATTCTGAATTGTTAAGCATAAGTGTTGGTCGTACATTCATTCGTAAGCCGCGGGGGATACGTCCCACCCTATGATATTCGGCTAATGTAGTGGAATGAAGCTCCCAGGCAAGTTTTTTTCTGGACACTTTGTCAAACTGTTTAGTGGAAACCTCTGCTGGTAATATTTTCAAAAAGTCTCTGGAACCACGGGCAAGGGTGGTAATCCGTGCAGCCTCCATCTCAGTGTAGGCAAATATCTTTGAATTCATGTCTCCATGATTTGTAATTATGTCAGTTACTGTATCCATTACACCAGAGAGCAAGTAACCAATGTGGTAGATATGCAAACAAAATCCATGCGGTACAGCACAGTGGTAGCGGGTGGTGCAAGCTGTAGGGGTACCACACAAATCCCCAATAATATAGCACAGTCCAAAAGAAACAGCAGCACTCATCACTTATGCAAAAACTTCCATCTTTATTGAGACTTCAAAGAAAAAAGTAAATTTATGCTTACCTGATAAATTAATTTCTTCTATGGTACGACGATCCACGGATTCATCCTTTACTTGTGGGATATTATCCTCCTGCTAACAGGAAGTGGCAAAGAGCACCACAGCAGAGCTGTCTATATGGCTCCTCCCTTAGCTCCACCCCCCAGTCATTCAACCAAAGGTACAGGATGAAAAAGGAGAAACTACAAGGTGCAGAGGTGACTGAAGTTTAAAATCAGAAAATATAATCTATCTTAAAATGACAGGGCGGGCCGTGGACTCGTCGTACCATAGAAGAAATTAATTTATCAGGTAAGCATAAATAATAAATTTACTTTTCTTCTATAAGGTACAATGAGTCCATGGATTCATCCTTTACTTGTGGGATACAATACCAAAGCTACAGGACACAGATGAACGGGAGGGACAAGACAGATGGTTAAACAGAAGGCACCACTGCTTGAAGAACTTTTCTCCCAAAAATAGCCTCCGAAGAAGCAAAAGTATCAAATTTGGAAAATTTGGAAAAGGAATGAACCAAGTCGCGGCCTTACAAATTTGTTCAACAGAAGCATCATTTTTAAAAGCCCATGTGGAAGCCACCGCTCTAGTAGAGTGAGCTGTAATCCTTTCAGGAGGCTGCTGTCCAGCAGTCTCATATGCCAAATGGATGATGCTTTTCAGCCAAAAAGAAAGAGAGGTAGCCGTAGCTTTTTGACCTCTACGTTTTCCAGAATAGACAACAAACAAAGAAGATGTTTGACGGAAATCTTTGGTTGCTTGCAAGTAAAACTTCAAAGCACGAACCACGTCCAAGTTGTGCAACAGACGCTCCTTCTTAGAGGAAGGATTAGGACACAGAGAAGGAACAACAATTTCCTGATTTATATTCCTATTAGTTACAACCTTAGGAAGGAATCCAGGTTTGGTACGCAAAACCACCTTATCAGCATGGAAAACAAGATAAGGCGAGATGCATTTCAATGCAGATAGTTCAGAAACTCTTTGAGCCGAAGAGATAGCAACTAAAAACAGAACTTTCCAAGATAGAAGCTTAATATCTATGGAATGCATAGGTTCAAACGGAACCCCTTGGAGAACTTTAAGAACTAAATTCAAACTCCATGGCGGAGTGACAGGTTTAAACACAGGCTTGATTCTCACTAAAGCCTGACAGAACGACTGAACGTCTGGAACATCTGCCAGACGCTTGTGCAGTAGAATTGATAAAGCAGATATCTGTCCCTTTAAGGAACTAGCTGATAGCCCCTTCTCCAATCCTTCTTGGAGAAAGGACAAAATCCTAGGAATCCTGATCTTACTCCATGAGTAGCCTTTGGATTCGCACCAATAAAGATATTTAAGCCATATCTTATGATAAATTTTCCTAGTGACAGGCTTTCAAGCCTGAATCAAGGTATCTATGACCGACTCAGAGAAACCCCGCTTGGATAAAATCAAGCGTTCAATCTCCAAGCAGTCAGCCGCAGAGAAACTGGATTTGGATGCTGGAACGGACCTTGAATCAGAAGGTCCTGTCTCAGTGGCAGAATCCATGGTGGAAGAGATGACATGTCCACCAGGTCTGCATACCAAGTCTTGCGTGGCCACGCAGGTGCTATCAAAATCACTGAAGCTCTCTCCTGTTTGAATCTGGCAATCAAACGAGGAAGGAGAGGAAATGGTGGAAACACGTAAGCCAGGTTGAACGACCAGGGTACTGCTAGAGCATCTATCAGTACTGCCTGAGGATCCCTTGACCTGGACCCGTAACAAGGAAGTTTGGTGTTCTGATGAGATGCCATCAGATCCAATTCTGGTGTGCCCCATTGCTGAATCAATTGTGCAAACACCTTCGGATGGAGTTCCCACTCCCCCGGATGAAAAGTCTGCCGACTTAGAAAATCCGCTTCCCAGTTCTCCACTCCTGGGATATAGATTGCTGATAGATGGCAAGAGTGAGTCTCTGCCCATCAAATTATTTTGGTAACCTCTATCATCGCTAGAGAACTCTTTGTTCCCCCCTGATGATTGATATATGCTACAGTCGTGATATTGTCCGACTGGAATTTTATGAATCTGGCCGAAGCCAGCTGAGGCCATGCCTGAAGCGCGTTGAATATCGCTCTCAGTTCTAGAATATTTATTGGGAGGAGAGCCTCCTCCTGAGTCCACAAACTATGTCCATTGCCGCTACCATTAGTCCGATTACCTCCATACACTGAGCCACAGACGGTCGAGGAATGGAATGAAGAGCTCGGCAGGTGGTTAAAATCTTTGATTTCCTGACCTCCGTCAGAAAAAATTTCATGTCCACCGAACCTATCAGAGTTCCCAGGAATGGAACTCTTGTGAGGGGGATAAGTGAACTCTTTTTTACGTTCACCTTCCACCCATGAGATCTTAGAAAAGCCAACACGATGTCCGTGTGAGACTTAGCTAGTTGGTAAATCGACGCCTGAATTAAGATATTATCCAGATAAGGCGCTACTGCTATGCCCCGCGGCCTTAGAACCACCAGAAGGTACCCTAGCACCTTTGTGAAAATTCTGGGAGCTGTGGCCAGCCTGAAGGGAGGAGCCACAAACTGGTAATGCTTGTCCAGAAAGGCGAACCTGAGGAACTGGTGATGATCTTTGTGTATAGGGATGTGTAGATACGCATCCTTTAAGTCCACGGTGGTCATATATTGACCCTCCTGGATCATTGGTAAAATAGTCCGAATGGTCTCAATCTTGAAGGATGGGACTCTGAGGAATTTGTTTAGGATCTTGAGATCTAAAATTGGTCTGAAGGTCCCTCTTGTTTGGGAACCACAAACAGATTGGAGTAGAACCCGTGCCCCTGTTCTGTTTTCGGAACTGGGCAGATCACTCCCATGGTATATAGGTCTTCTACACAGCGTAAGAACACCTCTCTTTTTGTCTGGTATACAGACAATTGAGAAAGATGGAATCTCCCCCTTGGAGAAGAATCTTTGAAATCTAGAAGATACCTCTGGGTTACGATTTCTAAAGCCCAGGAGTCCTGAACGTCTCTTGCCCAAGCCTGAGCAAAGAGAGAAAGTCTGCCCCCTACTAGATCGGGTCCCGGATCAGGGGCTACCCCTTCATGCTGTCTTGGTGGCAGCATCAGGCTTCTTAGCCTGTTTACCCTTGTTCCATGTCTGGTTAGGTCTCCAGACTGACTTGGATTGAGCAAAATTCCCCTCTTGCTTTGCAGCAGGGGAAGAGGTAGAGGGACCACATTTGAAGTTTCGAAAGGAACGAAAATTATTGTGTTTGGTCCTCATCTTATTTGTCTTATCCTGAAGAAGGGCATGGCCTTTCCCTCCAGTGATGTCTGAAATGATCTCTTTCAGTTCAGGCCCGAATAGGGTCTTACCCTTGAAAGGGATGGCTAAAAGCTTAGATTTTGATGACACATCAGCAGACCAGGACTTAAGCCATAACGCTCTACACGATAAAATGGCAAAACCTGAATTCTTTTGCCAGTTGAAAAGCGGCATCTGTAATGAAAGAATTAGCTAGCTTGAGAGCCCTAATTCTATCTAGAATATCATCTAATGGGGTCTCAACCTGAAGAGCCTCGAACCAAAAAGCAGCTGCAGTAGTTACAGGAACAATGCAAGCTATAGTTTGTAGAAGAAAACCCTGATGAACAAATATTTTCTTTAGGAGACCCTCTAATTTCTTAGATCCACAGGATCTTTGAAAGCACAACTGTCCTCAATAGGTATAGTTGTACGCTTAGTCAGGGTAGAAATAGCTCCCTCCACCTTAGGGACCGTCTGCCACAAGTCCCGCATCGTGTCTGATATGGGAAAATTTTTCTTAAAAGTAGGAGGGGGAGTGAACGGAATACCTGGTCTATGCCACTCCTTAGTAACAATGTCCGAAATCCTCTTAGGGACCGGAAAAACATCAGTGTAGGCAGGAACCTCTAGAAAGCTGTCCAATTTCTCTGGAACTACAATAGGGTCACAATCATCCAGAGTCGCTAAAACCTCCCTGAGCAATAAGCGGACGTGTTCTAGTTTAAATTTAAAAGCCGTCATATCTGAGTCTGTCTGAGAAACATCTTTCCTGAATCAGAAATCTCTCCCTCAGACAGCAAATCACTCACCCCCAACTCAGAACATCGGATATGGCTAATACAGCGTCAGAGGGGTCAGCATTTGTTCTCACACCAGACCTACTGCACTTCCCCTGCAACCCAGGCAGCTTAGATAAAACCTCTGTGAGGGTATTATTCATAACTGCGGCCATATCTTGCAGGGTGAAAGAATTAGACGCACTAGAAGTATTTGGCGTCGCTTGTGCGGGCGTTAATGGTTGTGACACTTGGGGAGAATTAGATGGCAAAACCTGATTATCTTCTGACTGAGAATCATCCTGCGACATACTTTTAGTAGCTAAAATATGTTCTTTGCAATTTATTGACCTTTCAGTGCATGAGGGACACATTCTAAGTGGGGGTTCCACAATGGCTTCTAAACATATTGAACATTGACTTTCCTCAATGTCAGACATGTTGAACAGGCTAGTAATGACTACAAACAAGCATGAAAACACTTTATTTAGTGAAAAAAAATAACAATCTTAAAAAACGGTACTGCGCCTTTAAGAGAAAAAAAGCATACAAGTTTTGCAAAACTGCTTTAAATGCACCAAATTTTTCAAATTTTTGCATGCAGACCCAATATGTGTAGTTAAGTTTGCCCCACAAGGAAATTTAACATTTAACCCTTTAATGTGCAAACCGGATTGAAATAAGACCTAAATCCCGAAAAAACAAGGGCCCTCAGGAGTTGGAGCTTGCTGCTTGCTGAGTGAAAACAACTGCGCATCTGAGGCGCGAAAATAGGCCCCGCCCATCTCACTCGATGTCTCTACAGCCTCAAAGAACTGCACCAGAGCGGTTTTAAACTAGCCATGTGGGTTCTGAGACCCAAAAAATAAGCCAAGTGTACCCTCAATAAATTGCCCAAAAATGTTATTGCCCACAAAACGTTAACAGCACTCCCAGTTCATAAAACGTTTGCCCACAAACATTCAAAATTCAGTGTCAACCATTTTTTAATTAGCCCCTTATGCAAGCTTAGTGATGCCTGTCTATAGCTCTTAGGATTATTGCTTACCCTTACCCTCATGGGGATACTGTCAGCCTTTCTGAAATACACAGGCCTAGATTTGGAGTTTGGCGGTAGATGGGTTGTTAACGCTACGCGGGCTTTTTTCTGGCCGCACCATAAAATTAACTCTGGTATCGAGAGTCCAAAAAAATGCTGCGTTAGGCTCCAAAAAAGGAGCGTAGAGCATTTTTACCGCAAATGCAACTCTCGATACCAGAGTTGCTTACGGACGCGGCCAGCCTCAAAAACGTGCTTGTGCACGATTCCCCCATAGGAAACAATGGGGCTGTTTGAGCTGAAAAAAAACCTAACACCTGCAAAAAAGCAGCGTTCAGCTCCTAACGCAGCCCCATTGTTTCCTATGGGGAAACACTTCCTACGTCTGCACCTAACACTCTAACATGTACCCCGAGTCTAAACACCCCTAACCTTACACTTATTAACCCCTAATCTGCCGCCCCCGCTATCGCTGACCCCTGCATTATATTATTAACCCCTAATCTTCTGCTCCGTAAACCGCCGCAACTTACATTATCCCTATGTACCCCTAATCTGCTGCCCCTAACACCGCCGACCCCTGTATTATATTTATTAACCCCTAACCTGCCCCCCACAACGTCGCTGCCAGCTACTTACAATAATTAACCCCTAATCTGCCGACCGCAAAGCGCCGCCACCTACGTTATCCTTATGTACCCCTAATCTGCTGCCCCTAACACCGCCGACCCCTATATTATATTTATTAACCCCTAATCTGCCCCCCTCAACGTCGCCGACACCTAACTTCAAACATTAACCCCTAATCTGCCGAGCGGACCTGAGCGCTACTATAATAAAGTTATTAACCCCTAATCCGCCTCACTAACCCTATCATAAATAGTATTAACCCCTAATCTGCCCTCCCTAACATCGCCGACACCTAACTTCAATTATTAACCCCTAATCTGACGACCGGAGCTCACCGCTACTATAATAAATGGATTAACCCCTAAAGCTAAGTCTAACCCTAACACTAACACCCCCCTAACTTCAATATAATTTACATCTAACGAAATTAATTAACTCTTATTAAATAAATTATTCCTATTTAAAGCTAAATACTTACCTGTAAAATACATCCTAATATAGCTACAATATAAATTATAATTACATTGTAGCTATTTTAGGATTAATATTTATTTTACAGGCAACTTAGTAATTATTTTAACCAGGTACAATAGCTATTAAATAGTTAAGAACTATTTAATAGTTACCTAGTTAAAATAATAACAAAATTACCTGTAAAATAAATCCTAACCTAAGTTATAATTAAACCTAACACTACCCTATCAATAAATTAATTAAATAAAATACCTACAATTACCTACAATAAAACCTAACACTACACTATCAATAAATAAATTAAATACAATTCCTACAAATAACTACAATTACATAAACTAACTAAAGTACAAAAAATAAAAAAGAACTAAGTTACAAAAAAATAAAAAAATATTTACAAACATAAGAAAAATATTACAACAATTTTAAACTAATTGCGGTCGGCCAGATTAGGGGTTAATTATTGTAAGTAGCTGCGGAGACGTTGTGGGGGGCAGGTTAGGGGTTAATAAATATAATACAGGGGTCGGCGGGGTTAGGGGCAGCAGATTAGGGGTACATAAGTATAACGTAGGTGGCGGTCGGCAGATTAGGGGTTAAAAAAATGTAATTGCGGCGATGTGGGGGGACCTCAGTTTAGGGGTACATAGGTAGTTTATGGGTGTTAGTGTACTTTTGGGTACAGTAGTTAAGAGCTTTATGAACCGGCGTTAGCCCAGAAAGCTCTTAACTCCTGCTTTTTTTCTGCGGCTGGAGTTTTGTCGTTAGAGCTCTAACGCTCACTTCAGAAACGACTCTAAATACCGGCGTTAGGAAGATCCCATTGAAAAGATAGGATACGCAATTGACGTAAGGGGATCTGCGGTATGGAAAAGTCGCGGCTGAAAAGTGAACGTTAGACCCTTTTTTCAGTGACTCCAAATACCTGGTGGTAGCCTAAAACCAGCGTTAGGAGCCTCTAACGCTGGTTTTCCACGGCTACCGACAAACTCTAAATCTAGGCACAGTCTCTCCAGAAAAAATGACTGAACATACCTCACTGCTGTATAGCATGAAAACGTTCCTCACACTGAAGTTTCCTGTACTCCTCAGCCTCTGTGGGAACTGCACTGGATCTTAGTTACAAATGCTAAGATCATCATCCTCCAGGCAGAAGTCTTCATCCATCTGCTGCCTGAGAGTAAATAGTACACACCGGTACCATTTAAAACAAAAAACTCTTGCTTGAAGAAATTAAAAACTAATATTTTATCACCTCTTTCACTTTACCCTTCCTAGTACTTAAAGTAGGCAAAGAGAATGACTGGGGAGTGGAGCTAAGGGAGGAGCTATATAGATAGCTCTGCTGTGGTGCTCTTTGCCACTTCCCTGTTAGCAGGAGGATAATATCCACAAGTAAAGGAGGAATCCGTGGACTCGTCGTACCTTATAGAAGAAAGGAAATTTATGTTTACCTGATAAATTTATTTCTTCTACGATATGACGAGTCCACGGATTTAATCCTTACTTGTGGGATATTAACCTCCTGCTAACAGGAAGTGGCAAAGAGCACCACAGCAGAGCTGTCTATATAGCTCCTCCCTTAGCTCCACCCCCCAGTCATTCGACCGAAGTTAGGAAGAGAAAGGAAAAGCCAAAGGTGCAGAGGTGACTGAAGTTTAACAAAAATATAATATATACCGGTCTTAAAAATGACAGGGTGGGCCGTGGACTAGTCATATCGTAGAAGAAATAAATTTATCAGGTAAGCATAAATTTCCTTTTCTTCTACAAGATATGACGTGTCCACTTATTTCATCCTTACTTGTGGGATACAATACCAAAGCTACAGGACACGGATGAAAGGGAGGGACTAGACAGGAACCTAAACGGAAGGCACCACTGCTTGAAGAACCTTTCTCCCAAAAACAGCCTCAGAAGAAGCAAAAGTATCAAATTTGGAAAATTTGGAAAAAGTGTGAAGAGACGACCAAGTTGCAGCCTTGCAAATCTGTTCAACAGAAGCATCCGTAATTCTTTCAGGAGGCTGCTATCCAGCAGTCTCATATGCCAGACGGATGATACTCTTCAGCCAAAAAGAAAGAGAGGTTACCGTAGCTTTCTGACCCCTACTCTTTCCAGAAAACACAATGAATAATGAAGATGATTGACAGAAATCCTTAGTCGCCTGCAAGTAAAACTTCAGGGCACGGACCACGTCCAAGTTATGCAACATACGCTCCTTCTTGGAAGAAGGATTAGGACATAATGCAGGAACCACAATTTCCTGATTAATATTATTATTAGACACAACCTTAGGAAGGAAACCAGGTTTGGTACGTAAAACCACCTTATCAGAATGGAAGATAAGGTGAGTCACATTGTAACGCTGAAAGCTCAGAAACTCTATGAGCAGAAGAAATAGCAACCAAAAATAAAACTTTCCAAGATAACAACTTAATATCTATGGAATGCATGGGTTCAAACGGAATCCCTTGAAGAACATTAAGAACTAAATTCAAACTCCAGGGTGGAGCAATTGGTCTAAACACAGGCTTAATTCTGGTTACAGCCTGACAAAAAGCCTGATCTGGAACATCTGCCAACGTTTGTGTAGCAAAATTGACATAGCAGAGATTTGTCCCTTTAAGGAACTCGCTGATAACCCTTTCTCCAATCCTTCATGGAGAAAAGACAAAATCCTGGGAATCCTAACCCTACTCCATGAGTATCCCTTGGATTCGCACCAACCAAGATATTTACGCCATATCTTATGATAGATCTTTCTAGTGACAGGCTTACGTGCCTGAATCAAAGTATCAATGACCAAATCAGAAAAACCCCGCTTAGATAAAATCAAGCGTTCAATCTCCAGGCAGTCAGTTGCAGAGAAACTAGATTTGGGTGTTGGAAAGGTCCCTGAATGAGAAGGTCCTGCCTCAATGGAAGCTTCCACGGCGGCAGAGAGGACATGTCCACTAGATCGGCATACCAAGTCCTGCGAGGTCATGCAGGCGCGATTAGAATTACTGAAGCCCTCTCCTGCTTGATCCGAGCAATCACCCGGTGCAGGAGAGCAAACATTGGAAACACATAAGCTAGGTTGAACGACCAAGGCACTGCCAAGGCATCTATCAGTTCGGCCTGAGGATCCCTTGACCTGGATCCATATCTTGACCTCCGGATGGAGTTCCCACTCCCCCGGATGAAACGTCTGGCTGCTTAAAAAGTCCGCTTCCCAGTTGTCCACTCCTGGGATGTAGATTGCTGACATATAACAGGAGTGGGCCTCAGCCCACCAAATTATCTTGGATACTTCTGTCATCGCTAAGGAACTCCTTGTTCCTCCCTGATGATTGATGTAAGCCACAGTCGTGATGTTGTCCGACTGAAAGCAAATTAATTTGGCCGAAGCCAACTGAGGCCATGCCTGAAGCACATTGAATATTGCCCTCAATTCCAGAATATTGATCAGAAGAATTGACTCCGACTGAGTCCACACACCCTGAGCCTTCAGGGAATTCCAGACTGCACCCCAAACTAAAAGGCTGGCGTCCGTCGTCACTATCACCCATGAGGGTCTGCGGAAGCACGTCCCTTGGGACAGATGATCCTGAGACAACCACCAAAAAAGAGAGTCTCTTGTCTCCTGATCCAGATCTATCCAAGGAGACAAATTTGCATAATCTCCATTCCACTGCCTGAGCATGCTCAGCTGTAGTGGTCTGAGATGAAAATTAGCAAACGGAATGATGTCCATTGCCGCCACCATAAATCTAATTACTTCCATGCACTGGACCACTGATGGCCAAAGATTGGACTGAAGGGCTCGGCCTGTATTCATAATCTATAACTTTCTGACCTCTGCCAAGATAATTTTCATGGATATGGAATCTATTAGAGTTCCCAGGAAGGGAACCTTGGTCTGTGGAATTAATTAACTATTTTCTAGATTCCCCTTCCACCCGTGAGTCCTCAGAAAGGACAGAACCATGTCTGTATGAGACTTTGTCAGATGGTAGGATGACGCCTGGATCAGAATATCGTCCAGATAAGGCATCACTGCAATACCCCGTGGCCTGAGAACCGCTAGAAGGGACCCTAGAACCTTCGTGAAGATCCTGGGTGCTGTGGCCAACCCGAAGGGAAGAGCCACGAAATGAAAATGTTTGTCCAGGAAGGCAAACCTTAGGAACTGGTGATGATCCCTGTGGATAGGAATATGAAGATATGCATCCTTCAAGTCCACGGTAGTCATATTTTGACCCTCCTGGATCAAAGGCAGAATTGTTCAAAGAGTCTCCATCTTGAAGGATGGGACTCTGAGAAACTTGTTTAGACTTTTTAGATCTAAAATAGGTAGAAACGTGCCCTCTTTTTTGGGAACATCTCTTACCCAAGCCTAGGCAAAGAGAGAAAGTCTGCCCCCTACTAGATCCGGTCCCGGATCGGGGGCCGCCCCTTCATGCTGTTTTGGTAGCTGCAGCGGGCTTCTTGGGTTGTTTACCCTTGTTCCAAGTCTTGCTGGGTCTCCAGACGGATTTGGCCTGAGCAAAATTCCCTTCCTGCTTGGCGGAGGAAGAGGAAGAAGAGGGGACTCCTTTAAAGTTCAGAAAGGAATGAAAATTATTTTGTTTACCCCTCAGTTTAGCAGTTCTATCCTGCGGTAGGAGATGACCCATATCTCCCGTAATGTCCGAAATGATCTCCTTCAAGTCAGGCCCGAATAGGGTTTTCCCCATGAAAGGAATAGCCAAAAGCTTTGATTTAGATGAAACATCAGCAGAGCAAGATTTTAACCATAATGCTCTACGCTCTAAAATAGCAAATCCTGCATTCTTAGCCGCCAACTTGGCAATCTGAAAGGCGGCATCTGTAATAAAAGAATTAGCCAGCTTAAGAGCCTTAATTCTATCTAAAATATCCTCTAAGGAGTCTCAGTCTTAAGGACTCTTCTAAGGCCTCAAACCAGAAGGCCACCGCAGTGGTAACTGGTACAATGCAGGCCGTTGGTTGTAATAAACAATTTCTTTAGAAGACCCTTCCAACTTCTTTATCCATAGGGTCTTTGAAAGCACAGCTGTCCTCAATAGGAATAGTTGTACACTTAGCCAGGGTAGAAATAGCTCCTTCCACCTTAGGGACTGTTTGCCAAGAGTCCCGAACAGTGTCAGATATGGGATACATCTTCTTGAAATTAGGAGAGGGTGAAAACGGAATACCTGGTCTGTCCCATTCCCTCTTAATAATCTCCGAGATTCTCTTAGGAACCGGAAAAACGTCAGTGTAAGCAGGTACCTCTAAGTGTTTGTCCATCTTACACAATTTCTCTGGTGGTACCACAATAGGGTCACAGTCATCCAGATGTCGCTAAAAACCTCCCTAAGTAACAGACGGAGGTGTTCAAGCTTAAATTTAAAGGACATGACGTCCAAGTCCGTCTGAGGTAATGCACTTCCCGAATCAGAAAGTTCTCCCTCAGACAGAAATTCCCTGACCCCCAATTCAGATCCCTGTGAGGGTACATCGGAAATAGCTAACAAGGTCATCAGAGGACTCAGCATTCACATTGACTCTCTGTCCTACTGCGTTATGCCCTGTAACACTAGCAACTTAGATAATACCTCTGTAAGAGTAGTTGACATAACTGCAGCCATATTCTGCAGAGTAAATGAATTAGACGCGTATGAAGAAACCATGCGTTGCTTGGGTGGGCGTTAAAGGTGTGATTGCTTGGGGAGAAGTTAGCGGTTTACCCCTGATTCTCCTCAGACTGAGAATCATCTTAGACACATTTTCTTTACATAAAATCTGTGCTTTACATTGTAAGGCCCTCTCATGTACACGAGGGGCAAAAAATCAGAGGGGGTTCCACAGTGGCATCTAAACACATAGAGCAATGCGTTTCCTCCTCCAGTGTCAGACATGTTAAACAGACTAGCAATATTAATAATAGTCGTACCTTGCTTAAAATATTGAGCTCTGAATCCAATTGAATGCGAAAAATTAATGTAAAAAAAAACTGTACTGCGCCTTTAAATTTTAAAAGTGCAACTATTTTTCTGATATCTGCAAAAACATGTTTGGAACAGAAAAAAACTATTTTAAAGTGCCCAAAATACTCTCTTAGTATTGCATCCACTTGCTCAGATATGTAAAAGACAATTTATATCGATTATAACAGGATTTTATTTATTATCTAAATATGGCCCCTGCCCCACGCCACAGCTCTGCTGTGGCACCTACCTGCCCCCGGAATGCACTTACTGTACACTGAGAAGCTTGAAAAGACCTTTTGATAGGTTGTAGACAACTTAGGCCCCAGAGCCCCAGATTCTGATTGCTATGCGATCCGGATGATACTGCGCATCTGGAGCGCGCGACAATAGGCCCCGCCCACCGTGGGCGTTACTCTATCTTGTCTAAGACCCGCATGGGTCGCAAGTACAACACCATGATGAATGTAATAAAAGCCATGTGCCCTCTTGTATATGCAGACAACATAATAACACTGCACTCCTACATGTCCAGCAATAAAGTTAACAGCTCTTAAGCAAACCGCAACTCCCAGCGTCAAGCCCAAAATAAGCCTCAAAGGTATATTTACATACTTTGGCAAATAAAATAAAGGGATTCCAGGTACACCATTTCCTTTCATATAGTGCATACTGCTTACCCTTCCCCATGTAGGGAACAATGTCAGCCTGTTCTGATGCATCAAGTCTCCCCAGAAACAAAAAGACTGAACATACCTCAATGCTGCTTGTAGCAAGACACCGTTCTCCCACACTGAAGATTTTCTCACACTACCTTCAGCTGTGTTGTGGGAACCATCATGGATCTTAGATAATGTTCGCTAAGATCCTCAACATCAGGGCAGAAAATAAGATGTCTCCACTCCTCTTAGGAAGCAATAGACTGACGATTTCCCCCTGAGAAAAATAGTACTCACTGGCACCATTTTAAAATAAAAAAAACTTCTTGATTGAAGAATCTAAACTAACACCTCACTTTACCACTTCCTATTACTAACACAGGCAAAGAGAATGACTGGGGGTGGAGGGAAGGAGGGAGGAGCTATATATACAGCTCTGCTGTGGTGCTCTTTGCCACTTCCTGTTAGCAGGAGGTTAATATCCCACAAGGATGAAATCCGTGGGCTCGTCATATCTTGTAGAAGAAAAGAAGACAACGTTTCGGACCTCTAGTCCTTAGTCATGTCAATACACAAATGCAGGTAAAACACCTTAATAAAGGGGTAGGGGTTACAAACCACACCTACTAATTAACTTTTTAACTGCAAAATCACAGATACTATTTCAGTGTTACCTGACAAAAAGAGAATGCGCCATATAGTGACAAAATACAAAAATACAAAAGTGCATGCAAATCAAATCAATTATACAATGTTGCATATAGCAAAAGTACAGAATACAAAATCTCAATCTAATATATATCATAGTTGTTACAACAAAGGTGGATCAAAGGAAGACCGAAAGGTCATATTCTTTGTTCATTCCAATTAGAAACAGAGTCTCCAATTTATTAATTCAAAATACCTCCTTCTGTTTTAGATATAATTCTCTATCCCCTCCCGGGTATGGTGATATGATCTATGATCTGAAACCTAAGTTGGCAGATGTTATGGCGCATCCTCTTTTTGTCAGGTAACCCTGAAATAGTATCTGTGATTTTGCAGTTAAAAAGTTAATTAGTAGGTGTGGTTTGTAACCCCTACCCCTTTATTAAAGTGTTTACCTGCATTTGTGGTATTGGCATGACTAAGGACTAGAGGTCCGAAACTTGTCTTCTTTTTCTTAAAGTCTCAATAAAGATGGAAGTTTTTGCATAAGTGGTGAGTGCTGCCGTTTCTTTGGACTGTGCTATATTATTGGGGATTTGTGTGGTACCCCTACAGCTTGCACCACCCGCTACCACTGTGCTGTACCGCATGGATTTTGTTTACATGATAGCTACCACCCAGGGATCCTGAACATCTCGAACCCAAGCTTGAGCGAAGAAAGAGAGTCTGCCCCCCAGAAGATCCATTCCCAGATCGGGGGCAGACCCTTCATGCTGATTTTGAGTCAGCAACAGGCTTCCTGGACTGATTTGACTTCCAAGATTGCTTGGACTGTTCCTGTTTGGAGGAAGGAGAGGAAGATTTACCAGAGAAGTTACGAAAGGAACGAAAATTACTCTGCCGACCCTTCTGTTTATTTATTTTATCCTGAGGAAAAGAATGCCCCTTCCCTCCCGTAATATCAGAAATAATCTCAGCCAAACCTGGCCCAAACAAGGTCTTACCCTTGTAAGGAATAGACAAAAGCTTAGACTTAGAGGACACATCTGCAGACCATGATTTTAACCATAAAGCTCTGCAAGCTAAAATAGCAAAAACAGAAATTTTAGCTCCCAACTTGATGACCTGCAGAGAAGCATCTGCAATAAAGGAATTAGTCAACTTCAAAGCCTTAATTCTATCTTGAATTTCTTCAAGAGGAGTATCTTGCTGAATAGAATCAAACAATGCATCAAACCAATATGCTGCAGCACTAGTAACCGTAGCAATACATGCAGCCGGTTGCCATTGATACCCCTGGTGAACATAAATCTTTTTAAGCAAACCTTCCAACTTCTTATCCATAGGATCTTAAAAGGAACAGCTGTCCTCAATAGGAATATTGGTCCTCTTGGTCAAAGTGGAAACTGTTCCCTCCACCTTAGGAACCATCTGCTAAGATTCCTTAATAGAATCAGCAATAGGAAACATCTTCCTAAAAATTGGAGAAGGGGAAAAAGGAATACCAGGCTTCTCCTATTTTCGTGCAATAATATCTGAAACACGATCTGGTATTGGAAAAACTTCCAAGGAGGAAGGGACATCAAAAAACGTATTAAGTTTACTAGATTTCTTAGGAATAACCATGACTGACGCCTCAGAGTCATCCAAGGTAGCCAAAACCTCCTTGAGTAACAAATGGAGGTGCACCAGCTTAAACCTAATGGAAACAACCTCAGGTTCAGAAGAAGGATTTACACTATCAGAATCTGAGATCTCACCCTCAGATGCTACTGAAGTATCTTCCTCCTCAGACTTATGAGAAGAAACACTAGACACAATGGCAACAGAATCGGAAACCTTACACTTCCTCTTGCGCTTCCCCTACAACATAGGAAAAGCAGACAAAGCCTCAGATACTGCCGAGGATATATGGGTAGCCATATCCTGCAAGCCAAAAACGTCCTTGCTATCTCAGATAAGCCCGCCTATTGTGGGTGTGGCCTAATAAACTTCCCGGTAACCATTAATACACAAACAAAAAACATGTACACCAAAGTGAAAACATAATAAACTGAGCCTCCAAACATCCCCAGTGCCTGCAAAACTGCCATACAATAAACTGTTAACCTAGAAGGCTGATTGTATATATAGACAAAATTAACTGTCAAAGTGCCAAATTCTCCTATATCAAAACAGGGAAAGAAATAGTCACTTACCTAAAAAAAACTATCCGGCAGCAGGACAGCTCACTTGGTATGAGAGGGGCTTCCTACCTCACATGGACCTGTGGAAAAAAGAAAAGGCTGAGTAAACTTACTCAAACTTTCAACCAAGGGAAGCATGAAATTACTTGGGAGGCCCAGTGAGGATTATACCCCACAAGTTCCCAAATGCTTAAAAGCCACCACTTGCTCTACTGAAGAGACTGACATGGACTATGGCTAAACCCCAAAGAAAACCAGAGCAAACTTGCTCTGCTAAAAAAAATAAACTCTTGATTGAAGAATCAGACACCTAACTTTACCCCTCCTTGCAACTGATACAAGCAAAGAGAATGAATGGGGATTGTTGGTAGGGGGGAGTGGTATTTAACAGCTTTTGCTGTGGTGCTCTTTGCCTCCTCCTGCTGGTCAGGTGTGATATTCCCAACAGTAATTAAAATGATCTGTGGACTCACCATGTCATTAGAAAGAAATAGCATTGCAAAGAAAATTATTTGCGTGTTGAAGTAAAAGGATGTTAGATAATTTAGGATTTGAAGACAACTGCTGTGCTAAACCGTCCAACCAAAAAGAAACAGCAACATCAGCCATAGATATAACTGCTCCAAGAATATATTCAGTATGTAAATATGCCCTTCTTAGATAATATTCAAGCTTCCTATCTAAGGGATCCTTAAAAGGAGTACTGTCTTCCATAGGAATAGTAGTACATTTAGCAAGAATGGAAATCATCAACCTTAGGGACAGTTTCCCAAAGTTCCAGATTAGCAACAGGCAAAGGATACAATTTTTCAAACATAGAAGAAGGGTTAAAAAAGAAGTACCAGGTTTAGACGATTCTGTAGAAATCACATTAGAGATAGCGTCTGGAATAGGAAAAACTTCAGGAGTAATAAGAGTAGTCTTAAATACAGAATTTAAATGATTGCTCTAGTGCCCTTAAGAGGGTTGTGTCCGAAACAAAGTCATTTAATACAAAAAAAAATCTCATTCCAGCTACTTATGCAAATAGCCAAAATAGTATTACTAAAGGTATTACAAAAAGGTTTACTGATGATTAAGTGTTTTTCATAATCTTCTAGTTAAAACCCAAACCGATAATATTCGTCATTGCTCACACGGATGCGGTGACTGCAGTTGTGTCACCAGACTAGTTGTGCACCAACAAAAGACACACACCTGCAGTTTATTGAAACATATACAGCATTACGTCTGTATTGAAAAGTAAATTTATGCTTACCTGATAAATTAATTTCTTCTACGATATGACGAGTCCACGGATTTCATCCTTACTTGTGGGATTTATCCTCCTGCTAACAGGAAGTGGCAAAGAGCCCCACAGCAGAGCTGTATATATAGCTCCTCCCTTCCCTCCACCTCCAGTCATTCGACCGAAGTTAGGAAGAGAAAGGAAAAGCCAAAGGTGCAGAGGTGACTGAAGTTTACAAAAAATATATATAATCTAAATCTGTCTTAAAAATAACAGGGTGGGCCGTGGACTCGTCATACCGTAGAAGAAATTAATTTATCAGGTAAGCATAAATTTACTTTTCTTCTACAAGATATGACGAGTCCACGGATTTCATCCTTACTTGTGGGATACAATACCAAAGCTACAGAACACGGATGAAAGGGACGGACAAGACAGGAACCTTAACGGAAGGCACCACTGCTTGAAGAACCTTTCTCCCAAAACCAGCCTCAGAAGAAGCAAAAATATTACATTTGGAAAATTTGGAAAAAGTGAGAAGAGACGACCAAGTTGCAGCCTTGTAAATCTGTTCAACAGAAGTATTGTTTTTAAAGGGACAGTCAACACCAGAATTTTTGTTTAAAAAGAAAGATAATCCCTTTATTACCTATTCCCCAGTTTTGCACAACCAACACAGTTATAATAATACACGTTTTGCCTCTATAATTACCTTGTATCTAAGCTTCTGCTGACTGCCCCCTTATTTCAGTTCCTTTGACAGACTTGTATTTTAGCCAATCAGTGCTCACTCCTAGGTCACTTTACGTGCATTAGCTCAGTGTTATCTATATGAAACACATGAACTAATGCCCTCTAGTGGTCAAAATGCATTCAGATTAGAGGCAGTCTTCAAGGTCTAAGAAATTTGCATATGAACCTCCTAGGTTTAGCTTTCAACTAAGAATACCAAGAGAACAAAGCAAAATTGGTGATAAAAGTAAATTGGGAAGTTGTTTAAAATTATATTCCCTATTTTAATCATGAAAGATTTTTTTGGACTTGACTGTCCCTTTAAATGCCCATGAGGAAGCCACAGCCCTAGTAGAATGAGCTGTAATTCTTTGAGGAGGCTGCTGTCCAGCAGTCTCATACGCCAGACGGATGATACTCTTCAGCCAAAAAGAAAGAGAGGTAGCCATAGCTTTCTGACCCCTACGCTTTCCAGAAAAAACAATGAATAATGAAGATGATTGACGGAAATCCTTAGTCGCCTGCAAGTAAAACTTCAAGGCACGGACCACGTCCAGGTTGTGCAACATACGCTCCTTCTTAGAAGAAGGGTTAGGACATAATGAAGGAACAATGATTTCCTGGTTAATATTCTTATTAGAAACAACCTTAGGAAGAAAACCAGGTTTGGTACGTAAAACCATCTTATCAGAATGGAAGATAAGATAAGGCGAATCACATTGTAATGCTGAAAGCTCAGAAACTCTACGAGCAGAAGAAATGGCAACCAAAAACAAAACTTTCCAAGATAA
Source organism: Bombina bombina (assembly GCF_027579735.1). Taxonomy (NCBI): domain Eukaryota; kingdom Metazoa; phylum Chordata; class Amphibia; order Anura; family Bombinatoridae; genus Bombina; species Bombina bombina. The sequence continues at coordinate 5,984,368 of NC_069505.1, forward strand.
CAGCTTAATATCTATGGAATGCATGGGTTCAAACGGAACCCCTTGAAGAACATTAAGAACTAAATTCAAACTCCAGGGTGGAGCAATTGGTCTAAATACAGGCTTGATTCTGGTTAAAGCCTGACAAAAAGACTGCACGTCTGGAACATCTGCCAAACATTTGTGTAGCAAAATTGACAAAGCAGAAATTTGTCCCTTTAAGGAACTCACTGATAACCCTTTATCCAATCCTTCTTGGAGAAAAGACAGAATCCTGGGAATCCTAACCTTACTCCATGAGTAGCCCTTGGATTCACACCAAAAAAGATATTTACACCATATCTTAAGATAGATCTTTCTAGTGACAGGCTTACTTGCCTGAATCAAAGTATCAATGACCGCATCAGAGAATCCCCGCTTAGATAAAATCAAACGTTCAATCACCAAGCAGTCAGCTGCAGAGAAATTAGATTTGGATGTTGGAAAGGACCTTGAATGAGAAGGTCTTGTCTTACTGGAAGTTTCCACGGAGGCAGAGAGGACATGTCCACTAGATCTGCATACCAAGTCCTGCGTGGCCACGCAGGTGCAATTAGAATTACTGAAGCTCTCTCCTGTTTGATCCGAGCAATCACCTGGGGAAGGAGAGGAAACAGTGGAAACACATAAGCTAGGTTGAACGACCAAGGCATCTATTAGTTCGGCCTAAGGATCCCTCGACCTGGATCCGTATCTTGGGAGCTTGGCATTCTGACGAGACGCCATCAGATGAAATTCCGGTCTGCCCCATTGGAGAGGCAAATACCTCCAGATGAAGTTCCCACTCCCCCGGATGAAAAACATGTCGGCTTAAAAAGTCCGCTTCCCAGCTGTCCACTCCTGGGATGTAGATTGCTGACAGATGACAAGAGTGGGTCTCCGCCCATCGAATTATCTTGGATACTTCTGTCATTGCTAAGGAACTCCTCGTTCCTCCCTGATGATTGATGTAAGCCACAGTCGTGATTTCTGACTGGAATCTGATGAATTTGGCCGAAGCCAACTGAGGCCATGCCTGAAGCACATTGAATATTGCTCTCAATTCCAGAATATTGATTGGAAGTAGAGACTCCAACTGAGTCCATACACCCTGAGTCTTCAGGGAATTCCAGACTCCACCCCAGCCTAGAAGACTGGCGTCCGTTGTCACTATCACCAACGAGGGTCTGCGGAAACATGTCCCCTGGGATAGATGATCCGGCGACAACCACCAAAGAAGAGAGTTTCTGGTCTCTTGATCCAGATTTATCAGAGGAGATAAATTTGTATAGACCCCATTCCAATGTCCGAGCATGCACAGTTGCAGTGGTCTGAGATGAAACCGAGCAAACGGAATGATGTCCATTGCCGCCACCATCAATCCAATTACCTCCATACACTGAGCCACTGATGGCCGAGGATTGAACTGAAGGGCTCGACAAGTATTTAGAATTTTTGACTTTCTGACCTCCATCAGAAAAATCTTCATTGCTATAGAATCTATCAGAGTTCCCAAGAAGGGAACCTTTGTCTGTGGAATTAGTGAACTCTTTTCTAGATTCACCTTCCAACCGTGAGTTCTCAGAAAGGACAACACTGTCTCTGTGTGAGACTTTGTTAGATAAGTCGATGCCTGAATCAAGATATCGTCCAGATAAGGCGCCACTGCTATGCCCCATGGCCTGAGAGCCGCCAGAAGGGACCCTAGAACCTTTGTGAAGATCCTGGGTGCTGTGGCCAACCCGAATGGAAGAGCCACAAACTGAAAATGTTTGTCCAGGAAGGCAAACCTTAGGTACTGATAATGATCCTTGTGAATAGGAATATGAAGGTATGCATCCTTCAAGTCCACGGTAGTAATATATTGACCCTCCTGGATCATTGGTAAAATTGTTTGGATAGTCTCCATCTTGAACGATGGGACTCTGAGAAACTTGTTTAGACTCTTGAGATCTAAAATGGGTCTGAAAGTTCCCTCTTTTTTTGGGAACCATGAAAAGATTTGAGTAAAACCCCCACCCCTGTTGCAGTCTTGGAATGGGACAAATTACTCCCATAGTAGAGAGTCTTTTACACAACGTAAGAACGCCTCTCTTTTTATCTTGTCTATAGACAATAGTGAAAGAAGAAATCTCCCCCTTGGGAGAAACTCTTTGAATTCCAGTTGATACCCGTGGGTCACAATTTCCAGTGCCCAGGGGTCATGAACATCTCTTGCCCAAGCCTAGGCAAAGAGAGAAAGTCTGCCCCCTACTAGATCCGGTCCCGGATCGGGGGCCGCCCCTTCATGCTGTCTTGGTAGCAGCAGCAGCGGGCTTCTTGGGTTGTTTACCCTTATTCCAAGCCTGGTTGGGTCTCCAGACGGACTTGGCCTGAGCAAAATTCCCTTCCTGCTTTGTGGAGGAAGAGGAAGAGGAGGTTACTCCTTTAAAGTTCCGAAAGGAATGAAAATTATTTTGTTTACCCCTCATCTTAACAGACTTTTCCTGAGGTAGAGCGTGACCTTTACCTCCAGTAATGTCAGAAATGATTTTCTTCAACTCAGGCCCGAATAGGGTCTTACCCTTGAAAGGAATAGCCAAGAGCTTTGACTTAGATGACACATCAGCAGACCACGATTTTAACCATAACGCTCTACGCGCTAAAATGGCAAATCCTGCATTTTTAGCCAACTTAGCAATTTGAAAGGCGGCATCTGTGATAAAAGAATTAGCTAGCTTGAGAGCCTTAATTCTATCTAAAATATCCTCTAAGGGGGTCTCAATTTTAAGAGACTCTTCCAAGGCATCAAACCAGAAAGCCGCTGCAGTAGTAACTGGAACAATGCAGGCTGTCGGTTGTAAAAGGAAACTCTGATGAATAAATAACTTCTTTAGAAGACCCTCTAACTTTTTATCCATAGGGTCTTTGAAAGCACAGCTGTCCTCAATAGGAATATTTGTACGCTTAGCCAGGGTAGATATAGCTCCCTCCACCTTAGGGACAGTCTTATTTGTCCATTTTACACAATTTCTCTGGTAGTACCATAATAGGATTCACAGTCGCTAAGACCTCCCGAAGTAACAGGCGGAGGTGTTCTAGCTTAAATTTAAAGGACATGACGTCCGAATCTGTCTGAGGTAACATACTTCCCGGGTCCGAAAGTTCTTCCTCAGACAAAATTTCCCTGACCCCCCAACTCAGATCCCTGTGAGGGCACATCGGAAATAGCCAACAAAGCATCAGAGGACTCAGTATTCACATTAATTCCTGTCCTACTGCGTTTACCCTGTAACACTGGTAACTTAGATAATACCTCTGTAAGGGTAGTTGACATAACTGCAGCCATATCCTGCAGAGTAAAAGAATTAGACGCATTTGAGGAACTCTGCCTCGCTTGTGTGGGCGTTAATGGTTGTGACACTTGGGGAGAATTAGATGGCATATCCTGATTCTCTTCAGACTGAGAATCATCCTTAGGCACACTTTCTTTACATAAAAACATAATTTATGCTTACCTGATAAATTTATTTCTCTTGTGATGTATCGAGTCCACAAATTCATCCTTACTTGTGGGATATTCTCCTTCCCTACAGGAAGTGGCAAAGAGAGCACCCACAGCAGAGCTGTCTATATAGCTCCTCCCTTAGCTCCACCCCCCAGTCATTCAACTGAAGACTAGGAATAAAAAGGAGAAACTATAGGGTGCAGTGGTGACTGAAAGTTTTAAAATAAAAATATATATGCCTGTCTTAAAAACAGGGCGGGCCGTGGGCTCGATACATCACAAGAGAAATACATTTATCAAGTAAGCATAAATTATGTTTTCTCTTGTAAGATGTATCGAGTCCACGGATTCATCCTTACTTGTGGGATACCAATACCAAAGCTTTAGGACACGGATGAAGGGAGGGACAAGACAGGGACCTTAAATGGAAGGCACCACTGCTTGTAGAAACTTTCTCCCAAAAATAGCCTCCGAAGAAGCAAAAGTATCAAATTTGTAAAATTTGGAAAAAGTATGAAGCGAAGACCAAGTCGCCGCCTTACAAATCTGTTCAACAGAAGCCTCATTTTTAAAAGCCCATGTGGAAGCCACAGCTCTAGTAGAATAAGCAGTAATTCTTTCAGGAGGCTGCTGTCCAGCAGTCGCATAGGCCAAACGGAAGATGCTTTTCAGCCAAAAGGAAAGAGAGGTAGCCGTAGCCCTTTGACCTCTCCGTTTACCAGAATAAACAACAAACAATGAAGATGTTTGACGGAAATATTTAGTTGCTTGTAAGTAGAACTTTAAAGCATAAACCACATCAAGATTGTGTAACAGACGTTCCTTCTTAGATGAAGGATTAGGACACAGAGAAGGAACCACAATCTCTTGATTGATATTCTTATTAGAAACAACCTTAGGAAGAAACCCAGGTTTGGTACGCAAAACCACCTTATCTGCATGGAAAACAAGGTAAGGGGAATTACATTGTAAAGCAGATAGCTCAGAAACTCTTCAAGCCGAAGAGATAGCTACTAAAAACAAAACTTTCCAAGATAGAAGCTTAATATCTATGGAATGCATAGGTTCAAACGGAACCCCTTGAAGAACTTTAAGAACTAAGTTTAGGCTCCATGGCGGAGCAACAGGTTTAAATACAGGCTTGATTCTGACCAAAGCCTGACTAAATGCTTGAACGTCTGGGACATCTGCCAGACGTTTGTGTAGTAGAATAGACAAAGCAGATATTTGTCCTTTTAGGGAACTAGCTGATAAACCCTTCTCCAAACCTTCTTGGAGAAAAGACAATATTCTAGGAATCCTAATCTTACTCCACGAGTAACCTTTGGATTCACACCAATAAAGATATTTGCGCCAAATCTTATGATAGATCTTCCTGGTGACAGGCTTTTTAGCCTGAATCAGGGTATCAATGACCGACTCAGAGAAACCACGCTTTGATAGAATCATGCGTTCAATCTCCAAGCAGTCAGACGCAGAGAAATTAGATTTGGATGCGTGAACGGACCTTGGATTAGAAGGTCCCGCCTCATTGGCAGAGGCCACGGTGGAACCGAGGACATGTCCACTAGGTCTGCATACCAAGTCCTGCGTGGCCACGCAGGTGCTATCAGAATCACCAAAGCTCTCTCCTGCTTGATTCTGGCAACCAGACGTGGGAGGAGAGGAAAAGGTGGAAATACATAGGCCAGATTGAAGGACCAAGGCACTGTTAGAGCATCTATCAGTACCGCCTTGGGATCCCGGGACCTGGACCCGTAACGAGGAAGTTTGGCATTCTGACGAGACGCCATCAGATCCAATTCTGGTGTGCCCCATAGCTGAATCAGCTGAGCAAATACCTCCGGATGGAGTTCCCACTCCCCCGGATGAAAAGTCTGACGACTTAGGAAATCCGCCTCCCAGTTCTCTACTCCTGGGATGTGGATTGCTGAGAGATGGCAAGAGTGATCCTTTGCCCATCGTATTATTTTGGTTACCTCCATCATCGCTAGAGAACTCCTTGTTCCTTCTTGATGATTGATATAAGCTACAGTCGTGATGTTGTCCGACTGAAACCTGATGAATTTGGCCGCAGCAAGCTGAGGCCACGCCTGAAGCGCATTGAATATCGCTCTCAGTTCTAGAATGTTTATTGGAAGAAGAGATTCCTCCCAAGACCATAAGCCCTGTGCTTTCAGGGAGTTCCAGACTGCACCCCAGCCTAGCAGGCTGGCATCTGTCATTACAATGAGCTACTCTGGCCTGCGGAAATACATTCCCTGAGACAGGTGGTCCTGAGACAACCACCAGAGAAGAGAATCTCTGGTCTCCTGGTCCAGATGCAGTTGAGGAGATAAATCTGAATAATCCCCATTCCACTGTTTGAGCATGCATAGTTGCAGTGGTCTGAGGTGTAGGCGGGCAAAAGGAACTATGTCCATTGCCGCTACCATGAGTCCGATTACCTCCATACACTGAGCCACTGATGGCCGAGGAATGGAATGAAGAGCTCGGCAAGTGGTTAAGAGTTCTACCGAGTCTATCAGAGTCCCTAGGAAGGAAACTCTTGTAAGAGGGAAGAGAGAACTCTTTTTATGTTCACCTTCCACCCGTGAGATCTCAGAAAAGCCAACACGATGTCCATGTGAGACTTGGCTAGCTGGAAAATCGACGCCACCTGAATTAAGATGTCGTCTAGATAAGGCACCACTGCTATGCCCCGTGGTCGTAGAACCACCAGAAGGGACCCTAGCACTTTTGTGAAAATTCTGGGAGCCGTGGCCAACCTGGGAAGGGCCACAAACTGGTAATGCCTGTTTAGAAAGGCGAATCTGAGAAATTGATGATGATCTCTGTGACGTGTAGATACGCATCCTTTAAGTCCACGGTAGTCATATATTGACCCTCCTGGATCAGAGGTAGAATAGTCCGAATAGTCTCCATCTTGAATGATGGAACCTTGAGGAACTTGTTTAGAATTTTGAGATCCAAGATTGGTCTGAAAGTTCCCTCTTTTTTGGGAACCACAAACAGGTTTGAATAAAACCCTAGCCCCTGTTCCTCTTTTGGGACTGGGCGGATCACCCCCATGGTATGTAGGTCTTCTACACAGCGTAAGAACGCCTCTCTCTTTGTCTGGTTTACAGACAATCGAGAAATGTGAAATCTGCCCCTTGGAAGGGAGTCTTTGAATTCCAGAAGATATCCCTAAGAAACAATTTCTAAAGCCCAGGGATCGGGAACATCTCTTGCCCAAGCCTGAGCGAAGAGAGAGAGTCTGCCCCCTACTAGATCCGGTCCCGGATCGGGGGCTAACCCCTTCATGCTGTCTTAGAGGCAGCTGCAGGCTTCTTGGCCTGTTTACCCTTGTTCCAAGCCTGGTTAGGTCTCCAGACTGACTTGGATTGGGCAAAATTCCCCTCTTGCTTTGCAGCAGAAGAAGCTGAAGCGGGACCACTCTTAAAGTTCCGAAAGGAACGAAAATAATTTTGTTTGGTCCTCATCTTATTTGATCTATCCTGAGGGAGGGCATGACCTTTCCCTTCAGTGATGTCTGAAATAATCTCTTTCAGTTCAGGACCGAATAGGGTCTTTCCTTTGAAAGGAATGTTCAAAAGTTTAGATTTAGATGACACATCAGCAGACCAGGACTTAAGCCATAACGCCCTGCGTGCTAAAATGGCAAAACCTGAATTCTTTGCTGCTAATTTAGCCAGTTGAAATGTGGCATCTGTAATAAAAGAATTAGCCAACTTAAGGGCCTTAATTCTGTCCATAATTTCCTCTAATGGAGTCTCCATTTGAAGAGCCTCTTCTAGAGCCTCAAACCAGAAAGCAGCTGCAGTAGTTACAGGAACAATGCACGCAATAGGTTGGAGAGAAAAACCTTGATGAACAAAAATTTTCTTCAGGAGACCCTCTAGTTTTTTATCCATAGGATCTTTGAAAGCACAACTGTCTTCGATAGGTATATTTGTACACTTAGACAGAGTAGAAATAGCTCCCTGCACCTTAGGAACTGACTGCCATGAGTCCTTTATAGTGTCAGATATGGGAAACATTTTCTTAAAAACAGGAGGGGGAGAGAACGGAATACCTGGTCTATCCCACTCCTTAGCAATAATATTCACAATCCTCTTAGGGACTGGAAAAACATCAGTGTAAACAGGAACCTCTAAGTATTTATCCATTTTACACAATTTCTCTGGGACCACTATAGGGTCACAATCATCTAGAGTTGCTAATACCTCCCTGAGCAATAAGCGGAGGTGTTCAAGCTTAAATTTAAAGGCCGTCATATCAGAATCTGTCTGAGGAAGCGTCTTTCCTGAATCAGAAATTTCTCCCTCAGATAACAAATCCCTCGCCCCTTCAGAGCATTGAGAGAGCATATCAGAAACGGCTACTAAAGCGTGAGACGGCTCCGCATTTTTCCTTAACCAAGAGCTGTCCCGCTTTCCTTGTAAACCAGACAGTTTGGATAAAACCTCAGTGAGGATTGTATTCATAACTGTGGCTATGTCTTGTAAATTAAATGAATTTGACGCACTAGAGGTACTTTGCGTCACTTGTGGGGGCGTTACTGGTTGTGACACTTGGGGAGAGCTAGATGGCGAACCCTCATTTACTTCTGACTGAGAATCATCTATTGCTCTATTTTTAAGTGCTAATATATGTTCTTTATAGTTTATAGACATATCAGTACAATTGGGACACATTCTAAGAGGGGGTTCCACAATGGCTTCCAAACATATTGAACAAGGATTTTCCTTGGTGTCAGACATGTTAAACAGGCTAGTAATGTAACAAGCAAGCTTGGAAAACACTGTAATCAAAGTAAATAACACTTAGAAATAAAACGGTACTGTGCCTTTAAGAGAAAAGCTGCACAAGATCTGCAAAACAGTGTAAAAAAGCAGTAAACTTAACGAAATTTTTACAGTAGTATCCTACAGCCTTAGTAACTTTGCACAGCTATGCAAATAAACAATTAACCCCTTAATGGCAAAACCGGATTGGAAAAACCTCAAAACTGGTAAAAAAGACTTTCAGCACGCCTACCTGACCTTCAGAACGATTTGTGGGGAAAAAACCTCTTTTACAGCCCTCAAACACAGCAGGAACCTCTGGAGAAGCAGTTAGCTGTGCTGGAATGAGGGCCGCACCTTCATGCGGATTTGGGAGCTGGTTTTGACTTTCTAAAAGGCTTGGATTTATTCCAGACTGGAGAAGGTTTCCAAACGGAATCTGTTCCTTTAGGGGAAGGATCAGGCTTTTGTTCCTTATTCTGACGAAAGGAACGAAAATGATTAGCAGCCCTATATTTACCTTTAGATTTTTTGTCCTGAGGCAAAAAGGCTCCCTTCCCCCTAGTAACAGTTGAAATTATTGAATCTAACTGAGAACCAAATAATTTATTACCTTGGAAAGAAAGAGAAAGCAACGTTGACTTAGAAGTCATATCTGCATTCCAAGACTTAAGCCATAAAGCTCTTCTAGCTAAAATAGCTAAAGACATATACCTGACATCAATTCTAATGATATCGAAAATGGCATCACAAACAAAGTTATTAGCATGTTGAAGAAGTTTAACAATGCTATAAGCATTATGGTCTGATACTTGTTGCGCTAAAGCCTCCAACCAGAAAGTGGAAGCTGCAGCAACATTAGCCAAAGAAATAGCAGGTCTAAGAAGATTACCTGAACATAAATAAGCTCTTCTTAGAAAGGATTCAAGCTTCCTATCTAAAGGATCCTTAAAAGAAGTACTATCTGCCGTAGGAATAGTAGTACGTTTAGCAAGAGTAGAGATAGCCCCATCAACTTTGGGGATTTTTTCCCAAAACTCTAATCTATCAGATGGCAACGGGTACAATTTCTTAAACCTTGGAGAAGGAGTAAATGAAGTACCCAGACTATTCCATTCCCTAGAAATTACTTCTGAAATAGCATCAGGAACTGGAAAAACTTCTGGAATAACTACATGAGGTTTAAAAACTGAATTTAAACGCTTATTAGTTTTAATATCAAGAGGACTAGACTCCTCCATATCTAATGCAATCAACACTTCTTTTAGTAAAGAACGAATAAACTCGATCTTAAACAAATATGAAGATTTATCAGTGTCAATATCTGAGGCAGAATCTTCTGAACCAGATAGATCCTCATCAGAAATAGATAAGTCAGAATGATGGCGGTCACTTAAAAATTCATCTAAAGGGCGGAGTCTAGCCACGCTAGGAGATGGCAGCTTGCTAGAAGGGCTCCTGTCTTCTAGACCGAATAAAATCTAAAATTGATGGCATGGATCCCTAATTCCATTACCCTTTGATACCTAACACTGCTTAACAATCAATCCTCATACCTGGCACAGTATGTGTAATCCCTGATCTCACTATATATTCCGGAGGAGAGGTACTCTGCTTGGGGCCTGCAACGCACCGGAGGGAGCCGACATCACCAAAGTAGTGATTGCAGGAGAGAGGCGCGGTAAGACTCGGCCATATGCGGACAGGCTGATCACACTGCCTAGCGACTTCACCCGAGAAACAAGGAGGATAGCGGTGTTAGCCGAAGGGAATCTGAGTGCGGTGAGTGAGGCGGCCATATTTACACGTGGGCTCCCGGAGAGCTCCCTTTATAACGCTGACCGGAGGGAAGGGGGACACATCTGCAATCACTCCTGAATATAACAAATAACACAGGTTGCCTTAACAAAATCAGAGTCCCACACCTTAAGCTGGACACTCAATAAATATTACCAGGGTGATATTAATAATCATAAGCTGTGTCACAAGTCACAGACAGTCAGAAGACACTACAGCACAGCAGCTGCACTATGAAAAAGTCTCCTTCTCATCCTCCCAACCCCGTTTATAATAAGGAATAAGGGGCAGTGTGAAATTTGTACTCGCCTTATTTTGCTCTATTCATCTCCCTCATACCCTTTGGGCACAATAATTTTTATATCAGTTTCTTGTACTTGGTGAAGCTGTGTGACTGTTTAGTATTCAACCACAGGGCCTGTGAGTGAGACAGTCTGTCTGCTACAATAAAGATGATGAATGGACTCCCACCCTAACCCCACCATATTTTCTAGCTTAGAAACCTGCATCAATCTTCTTTGTCTTACACAGTGAAGTACACACATCAATATAAGTGTAACACCATTAGAGATCAGGGGATGGCTTGCAAAAGGCAAACTAAAGGAGATAAAACACCTTCCTCTAAGACTCTTAATCAGTATCTTATACCTAAGGGTTCATTTATCCCAAACAGAGAAGAATCCACAGATTCAGTAGCCCCTGGGGCAGAAATAGGGGAAATGGAAGCACCAGACTTAAGCTCCTTTATAACAAAAAAAGACATAACTCATTTGTCTTCTAAGGATGATATTAAAGTTGTGCTTCATGAAATGAGGACCCTCTTTGGTGATTTGCGAAAAGATCTAGGAGCTATGGAGAAGAGAGTTGTGACATTAGAAACAAATCATACTGCTTTAACTACTGAAGTTCAATCCAATGCTGCTGGGATACAGGACTTAGACAACAGGGTCTATCTGCTTTCTGAAAAACTTGAAGACCTAGAAAATAGGACTCGCCGAAATAATCTTAGAATAAGAGGAGTGGCGGAGTCCATTTTTCCCCCAGCAATTGAAGGTTATCTTCAGGCCTTATTTAGAGTAATCAAAGAGAATCCCTCTGGCAAAGATATCCAAATAGAAAGGGCTCATAGAGCCTTGAGACCTAGACCCCCTCCTAAAGCCCTGCAACGGGATATAATTGTTAAATTTCTTAAATACAAAGATAAAGAAGATCTCTTGCGCTGCGCAAGAGCAAAGCACCCAATTATGCATGCAGGGGAGGAGATACAACTTTACACAGACCTCTCTCCCACCACTCTCCAGAAAAGAAGGGAACTGTTACTACTACCCTGAAATTGCACAAAATACAATACAGATGGGGATTCCCGGTCTCGTTGATAGCCTCAAACAACAACAAAACGGCTATTTATAGACCTGGGTCTGACCTTAACCTATTCTATACAGAACTCTCAATACCAGCTACCCCTGATAGATGTATCCCTCTGAATAACGACAAAAACACCTTGGCATCTTCATCTTCTTCAAGAGACTCCTCAACACCAGGTTGACCCTCTTCACAAGTTTCACAGAGACTGTCTTAGTATCGACCATGAGGGAGAGATTGCCCTCCTGCTCCCTGTATTCTCCATGATTACAGGATAACCCGTGAACTTGCCTCACCAACGCTTCTCTATCACTAACTGACCTGGGATGATGCCGCCCAGGCCTTGACTTAATGCATCATCTGACTTTTGGACATGGAGGAATGAAGAGGGGTGAAATGTATCTACTTACCCCTCCACCCTATGCAGTATCCTTTTGGTTTTGATGCTCTTTTCTTTGGGCCCACAGCGGCAGAATGTTCTGACCTGTTTTCAGATTATTTTTGTTTGTACTGCAATGTTGTGTGAAAAGTTTTGAAATATGTTTGGTGTACCTTTCTCTCCCATTTTCAGGTTCCTAATACAAAGAAGGAGTAAAAGAGGTTTATGTACGGCAGAATAGTTGTACAGACACATGCTGTTTATCACTGTTAGAGATGTTATTTACATTGTTATGTTTGTTTTTTGTGTATACATCTGCTAAAACATGTCTAATTTTTAACACTCCCCTAATAACTTGCGCATAGTGGAGGTTTTCCTTTCCTTTTTGATGGGGGAACCCTTAGATGGGGGGAGCAACCTCTTCATCGGGTAATTGCCCTCATTTTCTTACATTTAGAGCCCCACTCCCTCTCTTACCATAACAAATACTTGTGCCCTTTAGTACTGGTACCCCTTATGGGGACTCCCCACTCTGAATTTAGATACTATCAAGATACATATTCATTATGTCACTGATGCCTTGGGGGTTGCGGAAAGTTACAATGCGCAAGCTAGGTATCCCCTGATTCCTTTCCCCCTCCCCTCCTTATTACCCCTTGACCCCCCCTTCCCCGTTCTACTACTCCTCCCCCCCACCATCTATGCCATCGACCATAATCGCTTATTTCTTTAAGCTTTCCACAAATTTGGCTACGAAGACAGTACCCCATTTTTGTAACCCTTTCACAGGAAAAGGGTGCTAGCTCCTCTCTTGGAGCTCTATCTTTCTGTTCCCTTTAACCCCCTTTGTTTGTTCTCCTTACTTGTATACTAAGAGGGCTTCTTTCTAATACCTCTTGTATTATTATTCTGACTCTTCTTACTCTCCCTCTCTTCCTTTCTACTCTATCTTATTTAACCCCTTTTTTTTTTTTTTTCTTTTCCTTTCCTCCCCCTTCCACTATGCAGCGCAGCAGATTTGGTGAGCATTCTCTTAGACTAACCTCAATAAACGCTAAGGGCCTTAACAGCCCGGGTAAGCGCTCGATTGCTCTCCGAGAACTGAATAAATTAAAAAGCCAAATCATTTTATTACAGGAAACACATTTTCAGAGAGGCAGAGAGCCGCATTGGGTCCCTAAACACTTCCCCACATCCATTTTTGCCTCAGGTCCTGATAAAAAAAATGGAGTGGGAATTCTTATTCATAAAACTCTCCCCATACAAATCACTCATCTAACCAAAGACCCGAAAGGACGATTTCTCCTCCTGGTGGGCACCATACACGGCCAACCCCTCACTATCCTAAATGTATATGCACCTAACACAGCCCAGGATAAATTCTTAAAACAAGTACTGAACCTCCTACTAGACCATGTTAGGGGCGTGGTTTTCCTAGCCGGGGATTTCAACCTTAGCATTAACCCACTTGTGGACACCTCAAGGGGAAACACTAGTATACCTAGCTTAGCTCTAAGAAAAGTCCGATCTGCCCTAACCACACATGCCTTACACGACATTTGGAGAATTCTGCACCCTACTGACAGGGACTATAGCTTCTTTTCTGCACCCCACAACTGCTATTCACGAATTGACTACATCATGACTGACTCTATTGGCCTTTTCCTCACCACGCACTGCGAAATAGGTAATATCACATGGTCTGATCATGCCCCAGTTACCTGCTCCATCCTTTGGCCCGACCTCCCAGTAATAAGTAAAACTTGGAGACTTGAAGACTCCCTTCTAGACGACCCGCTTATTCTAAGCGAGGCAGAGAGGACCCTCTCTGAATACTTCTCACTCAATGCGGGCACGGCCTCATCCCCTGCATGTGAATGGGAAGCACACAAATCGGTAATCCGCGGGATATTCATCAAACATAGTATTAGACTATCTAAGCAAGCCAAAACTTATCACACAAACTTACTAGAAAAGATTAGATCCCTGGAGGAAACACATAAGCAAGAACCCTCTAACGACACCTGTAGACAGGAGCTGATGTCCACAAGAACAGAACTTAAACAATATCTTATAAAACAACATCAACGAACGGCCTTACGCATGAAACAATATTTCTATGAGGGAGGTAATAAGCCGTGTAAAGTGTTAGCGAGAACCCTTCGGAGGAGACAATTAGCCTCATATATCCAATTTCTACACACCACAGAGGGTAAAATAGTACATAGTAGCAAACTCATAGCTTCTACATTTAGGGACTACTACAAGGCACTATACAATATAGATAACACTACCTCGTCACCTCAACCTAATTTGGTCGAGAGCTCCCTCAGGGAACACATGGATAACTTTTTCTCTAATCTCAACCTCCCCACTCTGTCTGATAGTGAGAGTGAATATCTTGCATCCACTATCACATTAGAGGAACTTCAGCAGGCCTTAAAAGACACACCGACGGGCAAATGTCCAGGGCCAGACGGGTTCACTCCTACATATTATAAGGCATTTGGTACCCTACTGTTCCCCCATATGCTGCAATTATTTAAAAATCTACATAAAGACCCTTTTCTTTCTACATCTCTCCTAGAGGCCCACATTACAGTCATTCCTAAGCCTGGCAAGGCAGCCACCCGTCCCGAAAACTTTAGACCCATATCACTTATAAACTCGGATGTAAAATTATTAGCTAAGATACTTGCCAATCGATTAAATAAATATCTGCCTAAGTTGATTGCCACCGACCAAGTTGGCTTTATCCCGGGAAGAGAAGCCCGGGATAACACCATAAAAATTCTGCATCTTATTAATCATGCGAAGACGACAGATACACCCTTGGTCCTTCTGGTGACCGATGCGGAGAAGGCCTTCGACCGGGTTCGGTGGTCTTTTCTGCAAAGGTCTATGCAAGAAATGGGCTTCCCTGAGCCTTTTTTAAATATGATAATGGCGTTGTACTCCCATCCCAATGCTAGAGTCAGAGCTAAAGGTGTCCTGTCAGACTCGATTGACATACAAAACGGCACTAGACAGGGCTGCCCCCTTTCTCCTCTCCTCTTTGCCATCTCCATGGAGACACTGGCTCAGAGGATCAGAAATAACAATGAGATCAGGGGCATGGCGGTGGGGGGACAAGAACACAAACAAGCCCTATATGCGGATGATGCGTTGTTCACATTGACTGAGGCCGACACATCTGTCCCTGCATTACTTAAGGAATTGAGCAATTATAGTAGGGTCTCCAATTTTCAATTAAACTTTTCCAAATCTGAACTCCTCAACATAAATTCTAATCCAAACTCCATCAATCATCTGAGTAGCACTTATAGTATTCCTATAGCGCGACACAAATTAAAATACTTGGGGGTCTTTCTCTCCACCAACATGTCTGACTTAGTCAAACTCAATTATAACGTCTTAAAAAATGACATTGTCCGAGGCCTGTCGTCTTGGAAAAGCAAAAAGCTATCATGGCTGGGGAGAATTGGGGTGCTCAAAATGAACATCCTGCCCCGAATATTGTATCTTCTCCAGGCTCTCCGTATCTCACTTCCAGAGGGCTACATCCCGCAACTACAAAAAATACTTGAACAGTACATATGGGATGGGGCTAGACCCAGAATCCCTAGGAAAACTATGTATCTTCCGAGGGATGGGGGAGGTTTGGGGGTGCCCTGTTTGGGAAGATATAAACAAGCAATTTCGTTACAACACATGGTGGAGTGGGCCCACAACCCTGGAGATAAAGCATGGATCAACATAGATAGACAAGTACTTAAGTTAAACAATATCGCTACATTGGGATGGACAACACCTCAACTTAGACCCAAGCTAATTAATGACTATCTCATTACAGCAAATGCACTGTCAGACTGGGACAGAACAATAGCCACGACTACACACATTTCTTCCAGGAATGCCCCACTCACACCCATTATAGAACACACTGACCTCCCATTTTGCAAATTGGGTTTTACCAAAATACAACCATATAGCCTCCGCACGGGTACGATGACTTTTGTCACGATAGAGGGGAAGTTTAAAACTCACACCGACATGGCAGAGGCACATGGGGCGATTTTCTCCTCATGGCTTCACTACCATCAATTGATTCATTTTATATCACACCACAAACACAAAGGAGAGTTTGGCAGAAAACTAACACCCTTTGAGGAACTTTGCGTTTCGCAAACGAGTCCGACTCCTTAGTAGCCCTGATTCACTAAACCTCCCTTCCTACATGTACTCGTGGAAGAAGGAGTTAAATTGCACCTTAGAAGATGAATCCTGGCGCCAAGCTTTCCGTTTGACCAAAAAATCCTCAGTCTCGGCAGTGATACAAGAAATCCATATTAAACTCCTATGTATCTAACCCCGTCCCGATTGCATAAGATATACCCCTCACTTAATAACACTTGCTGGAGGGGCTGTGGAGAGGAGGGTTCGCTCCTCCATATTTGGTGGACTTGCCCCCGACTCGGAGACTTCTGGCGGGAAGTTATGTCAGAGATGTCCGTAATATTGGGTACACAGGTTCCTCATGATCCAAACACCTTACTGTTTCTATCCCTTCCAAAGATGCCTGGTATGGGTAAACACCCTCTCTTACTAATCATGCTCACTGCAGCTAAGAAGCTTATTCCAAAATTCTGGAAAACCAAGACTATCCCTAACTTGGAGGATTGGAGGTCAGCCGTTGCTGACCTCCTTTCCTTGGAAAGATACCACTATTTAAAAACACACCACCTAGAGGTTCACAAAATGATGTTGGCCCTGTGGAACAAACAGATTTAATTAGAACTCCTGCATAGTGTGCTTTTCATGAGGCACTATTGATATGCTCCCTTAACCTTCCTCCCCCCCCCCCTTTTTTTTTTTTTTCTCTTCTCCTTTCTACTTTTTCTTGCTCTTTCTCTTTCTCTCCATCTCTTTCTCTGGCCTAGAGATGTTTCTCCCAATCTAAAGGTTGATATATAAGCATGTTTAAATTTTGTTGAAAAATTTTACGCAATATGAGAGAAATTGTTATAATTTGTTCTCCCATGTCTGGATTATACTCCTTTCTCTCTTTTAGACATCTTATTGAACGGACAACTATGTTTGCATATATATAAACAGGGCGACATTAAGCCCAAAGGTCATGTATAACTTTCAGTATGACTTCGTACCTGTATTATTTAAGCTGAATTGTATATTCTTTGTTGTCTTCTTTGAATACCTCAATAAAAATTTAAATTAAAAAAAAAAAAAAAAAAAAAAAAATTCATCTGAAATATGAGAAGTTTTAAAAGACCTCTTACGTTTACTAGAAGGAGGAATAACAGACAGAGCCTTCTGAATAGAATTAGAAACTTTAACAGGAACATCCTGAACATTAGATGTTGAAGGAACAACAACAGGTAATGGATTATTACTAATGGAAATATTATCAGCGTTTGATAGTTTATCATGACAACTAACACAAACTACAGCCTGAGGAACAGTTACCAAAAATTTACAACAAATGCACTTAGCTTTGGTAGAACCGACATCAGGCAGCATCTTTCCAGAAGTAGATTCTGATCCAGGGTCAGGTAGAGACATCTTGCAATATGTAATAGAAAAAACAACATATAAAGCAAAATTATCAAATTCCTTAAATGGCAGTTTCAGGAATGGGAAAAAATGCAAAACAAAACAAGCCTCTAGAAACCAGAAGTAACTAAAAAGTGACACTGAAATAATGTGAAAAAAACTGGCGCCAAGTATGACGCCCACATTTTTGGCGCCAAGTATACGCCCACATTTTTTGGCGCCAAGAATGACGCCCATATGTTTTGGCGCCAAAAACGTCCGCAACACACATACGTCAAAAAAATGACGCAATCACGTGAAAACTGCCGGCTACAACTATGACGCCGGAAATGACGAAATTTTTGCGCCAAAAAAGTCTTGCGCCAAGAATGACGCAATAAATTGAAGCATTTTTTGCACCCATGAGTCTAACAGCCCGCAATTTAGAAAAAAAGTCAATTGAAAATTGAAATTTTTTAAGGTAAGAAAAAATATAATTCATATGCATTTTCCCAAAAAAATGAAACTGACATTCTGAAAGAAGGAATACTGATTATCCTGAATCATGGCAAATATAAGTTTAAAGACATATATTTAGAACTTTACATATAAAGTGCCCAACCATAGCTTAGAGTGTCATGAATAGAAATAAGACTTACTTACCCTAAGACACTCATCTACATATAGTAGATAGCCAAACCAGTACTGAAACGAGAATCAGTAGAGGTAATGGTATATAAGAGTATATCGTCAATCTGAAAAGGGAGGTAGGAGAAGAAATCTCTACGACCGATAACAGAGAACCTATTAAATAGATCCCCTAGAGGAAGACCATGGTATTCAAATAGGCAATACTCTCTTCACATCCGTCTGACATTCACTGCACTCTGAGAGGAAAACCGGGCTTCAGCCTGCTGCGAGGCGCATATCAACGTAGAAATCTAGCACAAACTTACTTCACCACCTCCATGGGAGGCAAAGTTTGTAAAACTGAATTGTGGGTGTAGTGAGGGGTGTTTTTATAGGCATTTTGAGGTTTGGGAAACTTTGCCCCTCCTGGTAGGAATGTATATCCCATACGTCACTAGCTCATGGACTCTTGCCAATTACATGAAAGAAAGACTTTCAGAACCTTGCCACAGCTCTGCTGTGGCGCCTACCTGCCCTTCAGAACTATTTGTGGGGAAAAAAAACTCTTTTACAGCCCTCAAACACAGCAGGAACCTCTGGAGAAGCAGTTAGATGTCTCTGAGGAAAAGAAACTGCGCAACTGAGGCGCAAAAATAGGCCCCTCCCACCTCACACAATGTTTTGAGGCCTATTAGAAAAACACCTGAGTGTCTCTTAATTAACTATGTGGGTTAAAACAAGCCACAATGACCCCTTTAGTCCCTTCAAAAAAACGTTATAATTGCATCATTTACTGAATAAACAAAAACGTTTTTTTCCTAACAGTGTCACCAGTAACTAATGAGCCCTTCAAGCAAGCTGAAATTCCTATCCAAGTGTCTGAATACAGCTTACCCTTCCCTCATGGGGATATTGCCAGCCTTTTCTAGAATTAACACAGTCTGTCTAGAAAAATATAGACTGAACATACCTCATATGCAGCTTACCATGCAAACCATTCCCCCAACTGAAGTTTTCCTGTACTCTTCAGCCCTTGTGAGAACAGCAGTGGATCTTAGTTACAAAGTGCTAAGATCATCATCCTCCTTGCAGAAATCTTCATCCCTTTTCTGCCAGAGAGTAAATAGTACACACCGGTACCATTTAAAATAACAAACTTTTGCTTGAGAAATAAAAAACTAACATTTTTGTCACCACACTCACTTTACCCTTCCTAGTACTTTAGAGTAGGCAAAGAGAATGACTGGGGGTGGAGCTAAGGGAGGAGCTATATAGACAGCTCTGCTGTGGGTGCTCTCTTTGCCACTTCCTGTAGGGAAGGAGAATATCCCACAAGTAAGGATGAATCCGTGGACTCGATACATCTTACAAGAGAAATATGCTTTTTACATTGTAAGGCCCTTTCAGTACAAGAGGTACACAAAGTAAGAGGGGGTTCCACAATGGCTTCTAAACACATAGAACAAGGAGTTTCCTCAAGTTCAGACATGTTAAACAGACTAGCAATAGCCACAATAGTTGTTTTTAACCTTTATTATTGATTTCAATAATTTTCAGAAAAAACATAATTTATGTAAGAATTTACCTGATAAATTCATTTCTTTCATATTGGCAAGAGTCCATGAGCTAGTAACATATGGGATATACATTCCTACCAGGAGGGGCAAAGTTTCCCAAACCTCAAAATGCCTATAAATACACCCCCCACCACACCCACAATTCAGTTTAACGAAATAGCCAAGAAGTGGGGTGATAAGAAAGGAGCGAAAGCATCAACAAGGAATTGGAATAATTGTGCTTTATACAAAAAAATCACCACAACAAAAAGGGTGGGCCTCATGGACTCTTGCCAATATGAAAGAAATGAATTTATCAGGTAAATTCTTACTTAAATGATGTTTTCTTTCATGTAATTGGCAAGAGTCCATGAGCTAGTGACGTATGGGATAGCAAATACCCAAGATGTGGAACTCCACGCAAGAGTCACTAGAGAGGGAGGGATATAAATAAAGACAGCCAATTCCGCTGAAAAAAGAATCCACAACCCAAATCAAAAGTTTTAATCTTATAATGAAAAAAACTAAATTATAAGCAGAAGAATCAAACTGAAACAGCTGCCTGAAGTACTTTTCTACCAAAAACTGCTTCTGAAGAAGAGAAAACATCAAAAAGGTAGAATTTAGTATAAGTATGCAAAGAAGAATAAGTTGCTGCTTTGCAAATCTGATGAACAGAAGCTTCATTCTTAAAAGCCCAGGAAGTAGAAACTGACCTAGTAGAATGAGCTGTAATCCTCTGAGGCGGGGATTTACCGGACTCCAAATAAGCATGATGAATCAAAAGCTTTAACCAAGATGCCAAAGAAATGGCAGAAGTCTTCTGACCTTTCCTAGAACCAGAAAAGATAACAAATAGACTATAAGTCTATCTGAAATCTTTAGTAGCTTCAACATAATATTTCAAAGCTCTTACCACATCCAAAGAATGTAAAGATCTCTCCAGAGAATTCTTAGGATTAGGACACAACAAAGGAACAACAATTTCTCTACTAATGTTGTTGGAATTCACAACTTTAGGTAAAAATTTAAATGAAGTCCGCAAAACCGCCTTATCCTGATGAAAAATCAGAAAAGGAGACTCACAAGAAAGAGCAGATAATTCAGAAACTCTTCTAGCAGAAGAGATGGCAAAAAGGAACAATACTTTCCAAGAAAGTAATTTAATATCCAGAGAATGCATAGGCTCAAACGGAGGAGCCTGTAAAGCCCTCAAAACCAAATTAAGACTCCAAGGAGGAGAAATTGGCTTAATGACAGGCCTGATACTAACCAAAGCCTGTACAAAATAATGAATATCAGGAAGATTAGCAATTTTTCTGTGAAACAGAACAGAAAGAGCAGAGATTTGTCCTTTCAAGGAACTTGCAGACAAACCCTTATCCAAACCATCCTGAAGAAACTGTAAAATTCTAGGAATTCTAAAAGAATGGCAAGAGAATTTATGAGACGAACACCATGAAATGTAAGTCTTCCAAACTAGGTAATAAATCTTTCTAGACACAGATTTGCGAGCCTGCAACATAGTATTAATCACTGAGTCAGAGAAACCTCTATGACTAAGCACTAGGCGTTCAATCTCCATACCTTCAAATTTAATGATTTGAGATCCTGATGGAAAAATGGACCTTGAGATAGAAGGTCTGGCCTTAACGGAAGTGGCCAAGGTTGGCAACTGGACATCCGAGCAAGATCCGCATACCAAAACCTGAGAGGCCATGCTGGAGCCACCAGCAGTAGAAATTAACGCTCCTGTCACGCTCAGCTGCTGGGAAGCTCTGCAGTCCTCTCTGTGTGCTTGATTGACAGGTGTCTGAGCCACCCCTTCCTGATGATGTCACAACCAGGCTTTTTATTCTTGGCTTCCTGTTTCTCCAGTGCCAGTTTGTTTGTTAACTTTTTGGCTTCTGATAGGATTTCGCTGAAGAATCTCTCTAACTGCTGTTTTTCTGTTGCCAATCTCTTCAAGGATTTACTATGCTGGATTAACCTTCAACCTCCTGATTACCTGTCTCCAAACAATGCAAGTACTGTTTGTTTTGTGAAACTTTCAAACTTCCTGTTTACCTTCTGCAAACCCTGCATATTCAGACTACTCTGTGTACTGCCAAACTATTCAAATACTGTTATTTCTGTGAAACATTCAATCTGCATGTTTACCTGTTTCCAAACTCTGCAAATACAATTATTCAGTGTAAACCTTCAAACTGCTTGATATCCTGTTGCCAATCTCAACAAGTACTGATTAATCTGTGTTAACCTTCAAACTACCAGCTTACCTGTTGCTACCTCTGCAAGTTCTGACAACACAGTGTTAATTCTCAAACTGCCTGATTACCTGTTGCATACTCTGCAAAGACTGTCTACACAGTGTTAACTCTCAAACTGCCTGATTACCTGTTGCATACTCTGCAAAGACTGTCTACACAGTGTTAACTCTCAAACTGCCTGATTACCTGTTGCATACTCTGCAAAGACTGTCTACACAGTGTTAACTCTCAAACTGCCTGATTACCTGTTGCATACTCTGCAAAGACTGTCTGCTCAGTGTTAACCCTCAAACTGCCTGATTACCTGTTGCATACTCTGCAAAGACTGTCTACACAGTGTTAACCTTCAGACTGCCTGATAACAAATGACCTACTCCTGCATTATTAACTGTTTCCTGTTTTACCCTTATTCTGTCTGAGTATAAGTGGACTATCCCTGTTCTCCTGATACTGTGGAAGACATTTCCTGAAACCAGTTCCTTATTCAGAAGTCTATCTGGCTGATATCATGAATTACTTTGGCACAGGCTAACCCTGCTCCATATCGTGAGTACTTTGTTTTTTGGAGGTTGTCGTGTGGTCACGTCCTGGATTAAACTCAGAGTGCAAGGGTGTTGTTTAAGTTCGCCCTAGCATTTGGGTCTTCTTCTGGACATTTCCTAACCTGACAGCTCCATTATGATTTTGGAAATCACTCTTAGAAGAAGAACTAGAGGCGGAAAGACATAAGCAGGTTGATAATTCCAAGGAAATGACAACGCATCCACTGCTTCCCCCTGAGGATCCCTGGACAGATACCTGGGAAATTTCCCGTTTAGATGAGAAGCCATCAGATCTATTTCTGGAAGCCCCCACATCTGAACAATCTGAAGAAACACATCTGGGTGAAGAGACCATTCTCCCAGATGTAAAGTCTGGCGACTGAGATAATCCGCTTCCCAATTGTCTATACCTGGGATATGGACCGCAGAGATTAGACAGGAGCTGGATTCCGCCCATGCAAGTATCCAAGATACTTCTTTCATAGCCAGAGGACTGTGAGTCCCACCTTGATTATTGACATACGCCACAGTTGTGACATTGTCTGTCAGAAAACAAATAAACGGTTCTCTCTTCAGAAAAGGCCAAAACTGAAAAGCTCTGAGAATCGCACAGAGTTCCAAAATATTGATTGGTAATCTCGCCTCTTTAGATTTCCAAATCCCCTGCGCTGTCAGAGATCCGCAGACAGCTCCCCAACCTTAAAGACTTGCATCTGTTGTAATCACAGTCCAGGTTGGACGAACAAAAGAGGCCCCCTGAACTAAACGATGGTGATCTAACCACCAAGTCAGACATAGTCGAATATTGGGATTTAAGGATATTAATTGTGATATCTTTGTATAATCCCTGCACCATTGGCTCAGCATACAAAGCTGAAGAGGTCTCATGTGAAAACGAGCAAAGGGGATTGCGTCCGATGCTGCAGTCATGAGACCTAAAACCTCCATGCACATAGCTACTGAAGGGAATGACTGAGACTGAAGGTTCCAACAAGCTGAAACCAATTTCTGACGTCTTTTGTCTGTTAGAGACAAAGTCATGGATACTGAATCTATTTGGAATCCTAAAAAGGTTACTCTTGTCTGAGGAATCAAGGAACTTTTTGGTAAATTGATCCTCCAACCATGTCTTTGAAAACACAACACTAGTTGATTCGTGTGAGATTCTGCAGAATTTAAAGACTGAGCAAGTACCAAGATATCATCCAAATAAGGAAACACCGCAATACCCTGCTCTCTGATTACAGAGAGTAGGGCACCGAGAACCTTTGAAAAGATCCTTGGAGCTGTTGCTAGGCCAAAATGAAGAGCAACAAATTGGTAATGCTTGTATAGAAAAGAGAATCTCAGGAACTGATAGTGATCTGGATGAATCGGAATATGAAGATATGCATCCTGTAAGTCTATTGTGGACATATAATGCCCTTGCTGAACAAAAGGCAGAATAGTCCTTATAGTCACCATTTTGAATGTTGGTATTCTTACATAACGATTCAAAATGTTTAGATCCAGAACTGGACTGAAAGAATTCTCTTTCTTTGGAACAATGAACAGATTTGAATAAAACCCCAGACCCCGTTCCGGAAAGGGAACTGGCACAATTACCCTGGATAACTCCAGGTCTGAAACACACTTCAGGAAAGCCTGAGCCTTTACTGGGTTCACTGGAATGCGTGAGAGAAAGAAACTTCTCACAGGCAGTCTTACCTTGAAACGTATTCTGTACCCTTGAGAAACAATGTTCTGGATCCAATGATTTTGGATTGAATTGATCCAAATATCTTTGAAAAATCTTAGTCTGCCCCCTACCAGCTGTGCTGGAATGAGGGCCGCACCTTCATGCAGACATGGGGGCTGATTTTGATTTTCTAAAAGGCTTGGATTTATTCCAGACTGGAGAAGGCTTCCAGTTGGAAACTGTTCCTTTAGGGGAAGAGTCAGGTTTCTGTTCCTTATTCTGACGAATGGAACGAAAACGGTTAGCACCCCTAAATTTACCCTTAGACTTTTTATCCTGAGGCAAAAAGGCTCCCTTCTCCCCAGTGACAGTTGAAATAATAGAATCCAACTGAGAACCAAATAATTTATTACCTTGGAAAGAAAGAGATAGCAACGTTGACTTAGAAGTCATATCCGCATTCCAAGTTTTAAGCCATAAAGCTCTTCTAGCTAAAATAGCTAAAGACATATACCTGACATCAATTCTAATGATATAAAAAATGGCATCACAAATGAAATTATTAGCATGTTGAATTAGCTTAACAATGCTATACACATTAGGATCTGGTACTTGTTGCGCTAAAGTTTCCAACCAAAAAGTTGAATCCGCAGCAACATCAGCCAAAGAAATAGCAGGCCTAAGAAGATGACCTGAACATAAATAAGCCTTCCTTAGATAACATTCAAGCTTCCTAACTAAAGGATCTTGAAAAGAAGTACTAAGTAATATGAAAGAAATGAATTTATCAGGTAAGTTCTTACATAAATTATGTTTTCTTTCATGTAATTAGCAAGAGTCCATGAGCTAGTGACGTATGGGATAATGACTACCCAAGATGTGGATCTTTCCACGCAAGAGTCACTAGAGAGGGAGGGATAAAATAAAGACAGCCAATTCCTGCTGAAAATAATCCACACCCAAAATAAAGTTTAATGAAAAACATAAACAGAAGATTCAAACTGAAACCGCTGCCTGAAGTACTTTTCTACCAAAAACTGCTTCAGAAGAAGAAAATACATCAAAATGGTAGAATTTAGTAAAAGTATGCAAAGAGGATCAAGTTGCTGCTTTGCAAATCTGATCAACCGAAGCTTCATTCTTAAACGCCCAGGAAGTAGAAACTGACCTAGTAGAATGAGCTGTAATCCTTTGAGGTGGAGTTTTACCCGACTCGACATAGGCATGATGAATTAAAGATTTCAACCAAGATGCCAAAGAAACGGCAGAAGCTTTCTGGCCTTTTCTAGAACCGGAAAAGATAACAAATAGACTAGAAGTCTTTCGGAAAGACTTAGTAGCTTCAACATAATATTTCAAAGCTCTAACAACATCCAAAGAATGCAACGATTTCTCCTTAGAATTCTTAGGATTAGGACATAATGAGGGAACCACAATTTCTCTACTAATGTTGTTGGAATTCACAACCTTAGGTAAAAATTCAAAAGAAGTTCGCAACACCGCCTTATCCTGATGAAAAATCAGAAAAGGAGACTCACAAGAAAGAGCAGATAATTCAGAGACTCTTCTGGCAGAAGAGATCGCCAAAAGGAACAAAACTTTCCAAGAAAGTAATTTAATGTCCAATGAATGCATGGGTTCAAAAGGAGGAGCTTGAAGAGCCCCCAGAACCAAATTCAAACTCCAAGGAGGAGAAATTGACTTAATGACAGGTTTTATACGAACCAAAGCTTGTACAAAACAATGAATATCAGGAAGATTAGCAATCTTTCTGTGAAAAAGAACAGAAAGAGCAGAGATTTGTCCTTTCAAAGAACTTGCGGATAAACCTTTATCTAAACCATCCTGAAGAAACTGTAAAATTCTCGGAATTCTAAAAGAATGCCAAGAAAAATGATGAGAAAGACACCAAGAAATATAAGTCTTCCAGACTCTATAATATATCTCTCTAGATACAGATTTACGAGCCTGTAACATAGTATTAATCACAGAGTCAGAAAAACCTCTTTGACCAAGAATCAAGCGTTCAATCTCCATACCTTTAAATTTAAGGATTTGAGATCCTGATGGAAAAAAGGACCTTGCGACAGAAGGTCTGGTCTTAGCGGAAGAGTCCACGGATGGCAAGAGGCCATCCGGACAAGATCCGCATACCAAAACCTGTGAGGCCATGCCGGAGCTACCAGCAGAACAAACGAGCATTCCTTCAGAATCTTGGAGATTACTCTTGGAAGAAGAACTAGAGGCGGAAAGATATAGGCAGGATGATACTTCCAAGGAAGTGATAATGCATCCACTGCTTCCGCCTGAGGATCCCGGGATCTGGACAGATACCTGGGAAGTTTCTTGTTTAGATGAGACGCCATCAGATCTATTTATGGAAGCCCCCACATTTGAACAATCTGAAGAAATACCTCTGGGTGAAGAGACCATTCGCCCGGATGCAACGTTTGGCGACTGAGATAATCCGCTTCCCAATTGTCTATACCTGGGATATGAACCGCAGAGATTAGACAGGAGCTGGATTCCGCCCAAACCAGAATTCGAGATACTTCTTTCATAGCCAGAGGACTGTGAGTCCCTCCTTGATGATTGATGTATGCCACAGTTGTGACATTGTCTGTCTGAAAACAAATGAACGATTCTCTCTTCAGAAGAGGCCAAGACTGAAGAGCTCTGAAAATTGCACGGAGTTCCAAAATATTGATCGGTAATCTCACCTCCTGAGATTCCCAAACTCCTTGTGCCGTCAGAGATCCCCACACAGCTCCCCAACCTGTAAGACTTGCATCTGTTGAAATTACAGTCCAGGTCGGAAGAACAAAAGAAGCCCCCTGAATTAAACGATGGTGATCTGTCCACCACGTTAGAGAGTGTCGTACAATCGGTTTTAAAGATATTAATTGAGATATCTTTGTGTAATCCCTGCACCATTGATTCAGCATACAGAGCTGAAGAGGTCGCATGTGAAAATGAGTAAAGGGGATCGCGTCCGATGCAGCAGTCATAAGACCTAGAATTTCCATGCATAAGGCTACCGAAGGGAATGATTGTGACTGAAGGTTTCGACAAGCTGAAATCAATTTTAGACGTCTCTTGTCTGTCAAAGACAGAGTCATGGACACTGAATCTATCTGGAAACCCAGAAAGGTTACCCTTGTCTGAGGAGTCAATGAACTTTTTAGTGAATTGATCCTCCAACCATGATCTTGAAGAAACAACCCAAGTCGATTCGTATGAGATTCTGCTAAATGTAAAGACTGAGCAAGTACCAAGATATCGTCCAAATAAGGAAATACCACAATACCCTGTTCTCTGATTACAGACAGAAGGGCACCGAGAACCTTTGTAAAAATTCTTGGAGCTGTAGCTAGGCCAAACGGCAGAGCCACAAACTGGTAATGCTTGTCCAGAAAAGAGAATCTCAGGAACTGATAATGATCTGGATGAATCGGAATATGCAGATATGCATCCTGTAAATCTATTGTGGACATATAATGCCTTTGTTGAACAAAAGGCAAGATAGTCCTTACAGTTACCATTTTGAACGTTGGTATCCTTACATAACGATTCAATATTTTTAGATCCAGAACTGGTCTGAAGGAATTCTCCTTCTTTGGTACAATGAAGAGATTCGAATAAAACCCCAGTCCCTGTTCCAGAACTGGAACTGGCATAATTACTCCAGCCAACTCTAGATCTGAAACACATTTCAGAAATGCTTGAGCTTTCACTGGATTTACTGGGACACGGGAAAGAAAAAATCTCTTTGCAGGAGGTCTTATCTTGAAACCAATTCTGTACCCTTCTGAAACAATGTTCTGAATCCAAAGATTGTGAACAGATTTGATCCAAATTTTTTTGAAAAAACGTAACCTGCCCCCTACCAGCTGAGCTGGAATGAGGGCCGCACCTTCATGTGGACTTAGAAGCTGGCTTTGCTTTTCTAGAAGGCTTGGATTTATTCCAGACTGGAGATGGTTTCCAAACTGAAACTGCTCCTGAGGATGAAGGATCAGGCTTTTGTTCTTTGTTGAAACGAAAGGAACGAAAACGATTATTAGCCCTGTTTTTACCCTTAGATTTTTTATCCTGTGGTAAAAAAGTTCCTTTCCCACCAGTAACAGTTGAGATAAT
Source organism: Bombina bombina (assembly GCF_027579735.1). NCBI lineage: Eukaryota > Metazoa > Chordata > Amphibia > Anura > Bombinatoridae > Bombina > Bombina bombina. The sequence continues at coordinate 6,012,543 of NC_069505.1, forward strand.
AGAATCCAACTGAGAACCAAATAATTTGTTACCCTGGAAAGAAATGGAAAGTAGAGTCGATTTAGAAGACATATCAGCATTCCAAGTTTTAAGCCATAAAGCTCTTCTAGCTAAAATAGCTAGAGACATAAACCTGACATCAACTCTGATAATATCAAAAATGGCATCACAGATAAAATTATTAGCATGTTGAAGAAGAAGAATAATATTATGAGAATCATGATCTGTTACTTGTTGCGCTAAAGTTTCCAACCAAAAAGTTGAAGCTGCAGCAACATCAGCCAATGATATAGCAGGTCTAAGAAGATTACCTGAACACAGATAAGCTTTTCTTAGAAAGGATTCAATTTTCCTATCTAAAGGATCCTTAAAGGAAGTACCATCTGACGTAGGAATAGTAGTACGTTTAGCAAGGGTAGAAATAGCCCCATGAACCTTAGGGATTTTGTCCCAAAATTCTAATCTGTCAGACGGCACAGGATATAATTGCTTAAAACGTTTAGAAGGAGTAAATTAATTACCCAAATTATTCCATTCTCTGGAAATTACTTCAGAAATAGCACCAGGAACAGGAAAAACTTCTGGAATAACCACAGGAGATTTAAAGACCTTATCTAAACGTTTAGATTTAGTATCAAGAGGACCAGAATCCTCAATTTCTAAAGCAATTAGTACTTCTTTAAGTAAAGAACGAATAAATTCCATTTTAAATAAATATGAAGATTTATCAGCATCAATCTCTGAGACAGAATCCTCTGAACCAGAAGAGTCATTAGAATCAGAATGATGATGTTCATTTCAAAATTCATCTGTATAAAGAGAAGTTTTAAAAGATTTTTTATGTTTACTAGAAGGAGGAATAACAGACATAGCCTTCTTGATGAATTCAGAAACAAAATCTCTTATGTTATCAGGAACATTCTGAACATTAGATGTTGATGGAACTGCAACAGGTAATGGTACATTACTAAAGGAAATATTATCTGCATTAACAAGTTTGTCATGACAATTAACACAAACAACAGCTGGAGGAATAGCTACCAAAAGTTTACAGCAGATACACTTAGCTTTGGTAGTTCCAGCACCAGACAGCGATTTTCCTGAAGTATCTTCTGACTCAGATGCAACGTGAGACATCTTGCAATATGTAAGAGAAAAAACAACATATAAAGCAAAATTGATCAAATTCATTAAATGACAGTTTCAGGAATGGGAAAAAATGCCAATGAACAAGCTTCTAGCAACCAGAAGCAAAGAAAAATGAGACTTAAATAATGTGGAGACAAAAGCGACGCCCATATTTTTTTTAGCGCCAAATAAGACGCCCACATTATTTGGCGCCTAAATGCTTTTGGCGCCAAAAATGACGCCACGTCCGGAACGCCGACATTTTTGGCGCAAAAGAACGTCAAAAATGACGCAACTTCCGGCGACACGTATGACGCCGGAAACAGAAAAGATTTTTGCGCCAAAAAAGTCCGCGCCAAGAATGACGCAATAAAATGAAGCATTTTCAGCCCCCGCGAGCCTACAGAGAACCTATGAAATAGACCCCGTAGAAGGAGATCACTGCATTCAAAATAGACAATACTCTCCTCACATCCCTCTGACATTCACTGCACGCTGAGAGGAAAACCGGGCTCCAACCTGCTGCGGAGCGCATATCAACGTAGAATCTAGCACAAACTTACTTCACCACCTCCATAGGAGGCAAAGTTTGTAAAACTGAATTGTGGGTGTGGTGAGGGGTGTATTTATAGGCATTTTAAGGTTTGGGAAACTTTGCCCCTCCTGGTAGGAATGTATATCCCATACATCACTAGCTCATGGACTCTTGCCAATTACATGAAAGAAATCTGATTTTCTTTATTCCTTTGATATCCTTTGTTGAAAATCATATCTAAATATGCTCAGTAGCTACTGATTGGTGGCTGCATATAGATACCTCATGCGATTGGCTCACTACAAGCCTTGAAAATGTGTGTGGGGAACAAGGTGACCTTATTAACACTCACTATATGAAAGGGGGGGAAAATAAATTAAAAGATTATTATTATTATTATCGCTTATTTGTAGAGTGCCAACAGATTCCGCAGCGCTATAAGCAAAGGGGGAGTACTACAAAATAATTATAGGGATCAAATGGGTAGAGGGCCCTGCCAAGAGTTGCACTGTTGTAGTCAGCTCTTAAGAAGGTGATCTACAAACAGCTGGACTTTTAAGATTACATGCTAAAGGGGTTCAGGGGATAGCAATGGAGGAGAGGAACTGGTATTAGGAAAGGTTAGCGTAGGTTGTATGCATCCCTGAACAGTAGAGTCTTTAGGGAGCACTTGAAGCTTTTAAAACTAGAAGAGAGTCTTGTGGAGCGAGGCAGAAAGTTCCACAAGATGGGAGCCAGTCTGGAGAAGTCCTGTAAACGGGAGTGTGATGAGGTGACAAGAGAGGAGGAGAGTAGGAGGTCATGATCAGAGCGAAGGGGACGGGAGAGTATCTGGAGACAAGGTCTGAGATGTAGGGGGGGATCAGTGCAGTTGAGGGCTTTGTATGTAAGAGTGAGAGTTTTGCGTTTGATCCTAGAGGCAAGAGGAAGCCAGTGAAGGGATTGGCAGAGAGGTGCAGCAGATGAAGAGCGACGTGTAAGGAAGATGAGTCTGGCAGAGGCATTCATTATGGATTGTAAAGGAGCTAGGCGGCAGGTGGGGAGACCAGAGAGGACAGAGTTGCAGTAATCAAAGCGGGAAAGAATGAGAGAGTGGATTAAAATCTTAGTTGTGTCTTGTGTAAGGAAGTGTCTAATTTTAGAGATGTTTTTAAGGTGGAAGCGGCAGGCTTTAGCCAAGGACTGAATGTGAGGAGTGAAGGAAAGATCTGAGTCAAATATGATCCTGAGACATCGGGCATGCGGGGTAGGGGTAATGATGGAGTTGTCGACAGTTATAGAGATATTGGGGGTGGAGATTTTGGAAGAAGGGGGGAAAATGAGGAGCTCAGTATTTGCCATAATATAAATAAATGTAGGGTAACACTGCGTGATGGCTAATATTATTATAATACAACTTTATGCTGTTAATCATTTTCATACAACCTAATGTAACCAATTTTTGCTAAACTAGAAAAAAGGCTAGCATATTAACAATGTGAAAAAGACTCTCAAAAACATCTTAAAGTGTAGCTAATCAGTAAAACCTTTAAAGCAAGCTAGTGTACACTGCTCTTAGTATTAAGTACCTTGAGGATATGGCTGTAAATAAAGCTGATGATCAGTTCATGCCGCAAGTTGCCAGAGGATCTAATTTTAAATTAACTAGAATACATTTACCCTGTGGATGCAAGTAGCATCATGTTGAACTAAGCGTTCCTTCCAGAGAGGGTATCTGCAGGCTACCCTACCCCGGATCTAGAAATGTAACCCCCGTAGGGCACTAAAACACAGGTCCCATCTGATTTAAGTGAGCATGAGTGATACTGGTGTCTGTGTGATAGATGAAATATAGGGTGTCGGTCCATCATCTTCCAAGGAGTCTCCGATGCGCTGCGGGTCTCAGAGCTTTCCATTCCCGTTAGGTACAGCTCCTTCTTAGCAAAGTCCGGTCTCCACCCCACCGTGGACTGCAGCACCCTTCCTCTCATTAGCCATGGAGCCGGTTCTCCTGATGAGGGTCTTCTCTGCCAGGTGATCTCTTTTGGACTCATTTTAAGCTGGGTCCCCCTCTTTTCTTTGCAAGGTGTCTTTGCATCTCTCTGTACTGCTTGCGGGCCTCTCTGTGACTGATGTGACACCAAATGGAGTGGGGGGATTATGCTTCCGAAATGCTTTGCTTCTGTTGGTTCAGTTGTGATAGGAAGCACCCGTAGTATTAAATAATCATAAGAAGCTTTGTCTATCATCTGGTTCATAAGGCGTTCAAATCTTTCTAGGCGTGGGTCAGAGTCTTGCATGAAACATTCTCCCGCCACTTTATTTATCGGCTGAATGCGTAGTCACTAAAGTTATAATTGTAAATCTCTCCCTTTGTAAATATAAAAGCCTTGCAATATATTTTGAAAGTCAGTAAGGCAGACAACTGCTGCCAGCACTGTAGACCCAGTATAACCGGGGGGGGGGGTCGTTACCTATGTGTAGGCCGCCGCCTTAGGTCTTGGCTTGCCGAACTGTAGCCCTGACGTCATGGAAACAGGAATCAAGCTGTAGCCAAATTATAAGCTTGATTTGGCTGTTAGATGCTCTTTAATCGGCGGATTGTTGAGGTTTCTTTCAGAGCTCTCAGTAGATGCGTCCTGTCAGGTACGCTGCTCGGACACGCCCCCACATTTTTATTATATTTTTTTATTTTTTCACTATTTTTTCACTCTCATATCATTTTTATTTTTTGAGTTTTTTCACACCATTGTTTTTATCATCATCATTTTTTTCATCATTCTTATCACCTCTCCAAAAAATCTTCAAAATTTTCCACTTCCACAAAGTTTTTTTAAGACTCACTTCTTTGTGCACATATCTGGACATTAGAACTCTGTACTGGTCCCTGCAAGCAATTGCATACCCCACTGCAACAGATCTCCTCTCATTTTAGACAGTATTTTCTGAAGGATTTTAATGTTATCATTTTACTGTAACACCATGGATCCATGAGTTTTATGTATTACACTGTATTTTATTCATTCATTGTATTGATTTTATTGTATTGCTTATGTGCTTTATTAGTAAATTATTGTGACATACCCACTCTCACATTATTTTCATTAACTCCAGTCCTTAGCCTGCCCTTAGGCGCTGTACATATCCTCTTTTTCTGGAGTGTCAAATGTTCTGTTGAATTGATCTTGTGATCGGATGTCATGTTGTCCCTCTAACTCTAATTTATATTATAAAAAGCACTCACTGACTTCACAGTGACCTAAGCAGACTGTAGCTAGCACTGACCACTGTCACCACTCACTGACTGTGTGACTGTTGACCCCGCCATCCATCACCTACCTCTGGCGCTCCTCCGGCTCGGCTCCTAGTCCTCCTGAGTGACGTCCTCCAGTCCTACTCCTGACTCCAGTCCTGTCTCACTCACACACGGCCCGGGCGACGCCGTTGACGACTCAGTGCACCACTGACAGTCTGACTACTGTGCTGCTCACTGACTGACTGCAGATCACGTCTTCTTCAATCTTCTCATCTCTGCTCTGACAACGCACTGCGTGCACAACACCTGACCACCAGAGCGCATTGCGGCTGCGCAACTATTTCCCGCCCGGCAACTCAGCCCAGAGACTCAGACATACTGATGTCTGATTGGCTGAGGGGCAGTCAGGCAGGGCTGAGGGCTCCCGAGGCTAGAAGAGTCAAGCCTCCGGTGGGAGCAGTTATGGGCTGCAATAGAGACTGCTGCATTAGCTATTATTCCCCACTGGGTGGCAGTCTCTAAAGCGGCCCATAACAAAATACAGTATTACAATCATATTGCGCAATGGAAGGATAGCTGGCCTCTACCTTCTTGTGCAATATGAATGTAGTACTTAATATTACGTTTTTTTTTTTAAACAATAAATTGCAATAAAATACATTTGGTGGAGGGGTGGGGGGTCACCTTTTCAGATAAAAAAAAAACTTTATTTTTTTTAATTTTATTTTTATAAATAAGGCTGTAATTCCCACATTGGCCAGGGGAGGCACTGCCTCACCTGCCTCATATGAATGCACGTCACTGCCATCAACTTTGGGGATCTTTTCCCAAAACTCCAATCTATCAGTCGGCAAAGGGTACAGTTTCTTAAACCTTGAAGGAGTAAATGAAGTACCCAAACTATTCCATTCCCTAAAAATTACATCTGAAATAGCATCAGGAACTGGAAAAACCTCTGGAATAACTACATGAGGTTTAAAAAAACGAATTTAAACGTTTACTGGTTTTAATATCAAGAGGACTAGTCTCCTCCATATCTAATGCAATCAACGCCTCTTTTAATAAAGAACGAATATACTCCATTTTAAATAAATATGAAGTTTTGTCAGTGTCAATATCTGAGGCAGAATCTTCTGAACCAGATAGATCCTCATCAGAGATAGATAAATCAGAATGCTGTCAGTCATTTAAAAATTCATCGAATTGAGAAGTTTTAAAAGACCTCTTACGTTTATTAGAAGGTGGTATAACAGACAGGGCCTTCTGAATAGAATTAGAAACAAATTCTCTCACATTAACAGGAATATCCTGAACATTAGATGTTGAAGGAACAACAACAGGTAATGGATTACTACTAATGGAAATATTGTCTGCTTTTGAAAGTTTATCATGACAACTAACACAAACTACAGCCGGAGGAACAGTTACCACAAGTTTACAACAAATGCACTTAGCTTTGGTAGAACCGACATCAGGCAGCAGCATTCCAGAAGTAGATTCTGAGCAGTGGCGTCACTACAGGGGGCAAGGGGGGGCATTTGCCCCCCCAAGAAAATGGCTTGCCCCCCCACCTGCCCCCCTGGCACTTTTATATAATTGTGAGAGAATAGATTATTTTATTATTTTTAAATTGTGTTTATTTTTTTGTGTATATATTTACTGTCTCTCTACTGTTCGATCTTCACTTGCTGTTGTGTTTGAGAGACAAACTACTGTGACACCCACGACACCTGACCCACGTGGTGATGCAGCATAAGGGCTGCGGGCAGGGCTAAGGCAGCGCGCCTCTCAGTGAGTAAAAAGTCCCGCCTCACACCACAGCACAGCACATGCCTCATGCCAGCTCAACACCCAGCAACTAAATTACTCCATGTGTAATGGCTGGGCTGGCATTGCAATATGGCATCATCATGCTGTGCTGTGCTGACAGCTGGCCCGGGCCTGGCAATTGATCCTCAGATCAGTTGATCACGTTCACGAGGAAGAGGGTTTAGAGGGAGGAGCAAGCGGCAGCCAAGTTCTGCAGAAGCGCGGGGGAAGGAGGCGGAGCTGGGCTGACGGTCTGTGCTGGCGCTGCTGTGAGTCTCAACTCTGACTGAGTGTCAGTGTGCATATTTGAAGACCGGCGCCGGTGGTCTGTGACGTCGTGACTCGTCCTCCCCGGTAATAACGGTAAGAAGACTAGAGAGAGCGCTCAGCTCAGTAAATTAATTTGGTGGGGGTATGATAAAATAGAAGATTAATCCGACCGATTCCAATCTGAATCAAAATATTAATTTAATTACACATTCACACTGAATTATGGCCTGCGTGCCTGGGTTGGGGAATCTGGGGATACTAATACTTCCCAATCCCATTACATGATTTTGCATTGATTCCTGTCAGAAAGAATATTTTGAAAGCCGCCCTTATTTCTTTGAGTGTGACTTGTGTGAAGTGATAATAAGTGAACAACTCATGCAGTTACCTACTGTCCGTGTCTAGTAAGATTTTTAATAGTTTAGTTTACAGCATTTCATTTTATGATGCAACCAGACCGACATAGCTCCTCTGGGAGATAGCACATGGCACTGTAAAACCCTAGATAAACTTCAAAATGGCACATAATCATGATTTAATATACAAAAAGTAAATATAATCGAAGCAATATTGTGGACAATAACAATTCTTGTAAATTTAAGTGCTGTTTCGCCATGATGATGACTGATCTACCTCAAATACTATACTAAATGGCTATTTCAGTAGTAATGTAATGTTATAAGTGACTATTTAAATGTATGCATACATAAATATACATAACGTTTTTTTAACAGTCAGTTACATGATCCATCCATGAATGTTCTGTTGTTGAGTGTTAAAGCCTTAAAAAAAAAATCCCCCAATTTGTTATTTACAATTTTTAGAAACTTAAAAAAAGTTGGTATCATCATGGTATATTATCATGCATGGCATGGAGGATGTTACATCCATCCATAATCATGAATGTTAACTTATGTTAAGTGTTAAAACAAAATTTTTTTTTTTTTATTTACAAACTTAAAAAAAAAGTTGGTATCATCAATGGTATATATATTATCATGGATGGATGTTACATTCATCCATGATTATGAATGTTCTGTTGAGTTTGAGTGTTAAAACGTAGACCTTGTTTTTTTTTACAGAAAATTTACTAAAGTTCAGGAGGGAAATGTTTTTCAGAAAAGAAGGAAAAACATAGGGAACAAAAAAACATAATTTATGTAAGAACTTACCTGATAAATTCATTTCTTTCATATTAGCAAGAGTCCATGAGCTAGTGACGTATGGGATATACATTCCTACCAGGAGGGGCAAAGTTTCCCAAACCTTAAAATGCCTATAAATACACCCCTCACCACACCCACAATTCAGTTTAACGAATAGCCAAGAAGTGGGGTGATAAGAAAAAAGTGTGAAAGCATATAAAATAAGGAATTGGAATAATTGTGCTTTATACAAAATCATAACCACCACAAAAAAAGGGCGGGCCTCATGGACTCTTGCTAATATGAAAGAAATTAATTTATCAGGTAAGTTCTTACATAAATTATGTTTTCTTTCATGTAATTAGCAAGAGTCCATGAGCTAGTGACGTATGGGATAATGATTACCCAAGATGTGGATCTTTCCACACAAGAGTCACTAGAGAGGGAGGGATAAAATAAAGACAGCCAATTCCTGCTGAAAATAATCCACACCCAAAATAAAGTTTAAAGAAAAACATAAGCAGAAGATTCAAACTGAAACCACTGCCTGAAGTACTTTTCTACTATAAACTGCTTCAGAAGAAGAAAATACATCAAAATGGTAGAATTTAGTAAAAGTATGCAAAGAGGACCAAGTTGCTGCTTTGCAAATCTGATCAACCGAAGCTTCATTCCTAAACGCCCAGGAAGTAGAAACTGACCTAGTAGAATGAGCTGTAATCCTCTGAGGCGGAGTTTTACCCGACTCAACATAGGCAAGATGAATTAAAGATTTCAACCAAGATGCCAAAGAAATGGCAGAAGCTTTCTGGCCTTTTCTAGAACCGGAAAAGATAACAAATAGACTAGAAGTCTTTCGGAAAGATTTAGTAGCTTCAACATAATATTTCAAAGCTCTAACAACATCCAAAGAATGCAACGATTTCTCCTTAGAATTCTTAGGATTAGGACATAATGAAGGAACCACAATTTCTCTACTAATGTTGTTGGAATTCACAACTTTAGGTAAAAATTCAAAAGAAGTTCGCAACACCGCCTTATCCTGATGAAAAATCAGAAAAGGAGACTCAGAAGAAAGAGCAGATAATTCAGAAACTCTTCTGGCAGAAGAGATGGCCAAAAGGAACAAAACTTTCCAAGAAAGTAATTTAATGTCCAATGAATGCATAGGTTCAAATGGAGGAGCTTGAAGAGCCCCCAGAACCAAAATCAAACTCCAAGGAGGAGAAATTGACTTAATGACAGGCTTTATACGAACCAAAGCTTGTACAAAACAATGAATATCAGGAAGAATAGCAATCTTTCTGTGAAAAAGAACAGAAAGAGCAGAGATTTGTCCTTTCAAGGAACTTGCGGACAAACCCTTATCTAAACCATCCTGAAGAAACTGTAATATTCTCGTTATTCTAAAAGAATGCCAAGAAAAATGATGAGCAAGACACCAAGAAATATAAGTCTTCCAGACTCTATAATATATCTCTCTAGATACAGATTTACAAGCCTGTAACATAGTATTAATCACAGAGTCAGAGAAACCTCTTTGACCAAGAATCAAGCGTTCAATCTCCATACCTTTAAATTTAAGGATTTCAGATCCTGATGGAAAAAAAGGACCTTGAGACAGAAGGTCTGGTCTTAACGGAAGAGTCCACGGTTGGCAAGAGGCCATCCGGACAAGATCCGCATACCAAAACCTGTGAGGCCATGCCGGAGCTACCAGCAGAACAAACGAGCATTCCTTCAGAATCTTGGAGATTACTCTTGGAAGAAGAACTAGAGGCGGAAAGATATAGGCAGGATGATACTTCCAAGGAAGTGATAATGCATCCACTGCCTCCGCCTGAGGATCCCGGGATCTGGACAGATACCTGGGAAGTTTCTTGTTTAGATGAGACGCCATCAGATCTATTTCTGGAAGTTCCCATATTTGAACAATCTGAAGAAATACCTCTGGGTGAAGAGACCATTCGCCCGGATGCAACGTTTGGCGACTGAGAAAATCCGCTTCCCAATTGTCTATACCTGGGATATGAACCGCAGAGATTAGACAGGAGCTGGATTCCGCCCAAACCAAAATTCGAGATACTTCTTTCATAGCCAGAGGACTGTGAGTCCCTCCTTGATGATTGATGTATGCCACAGTTGTGACATTGTCTGTCTGAAAACAAATGAACGATTCTCTCTTCAGAAGAGGCCAAAACTGAAGAGCTCTGAAAATTGCACGGAGTTCCAAAATATTGATCGGTAATCTCACCTCCTGAGATTCCCAAACTCCTTGTGCCGTTAGAGATCCCCACACAGCTCCCCAACCTGTGAGACTTGCATCTGTTGAAATTACAGTCCAGGTCGGAAGCACAAAAGAAGCCCCCTGAATTAAACAATGGTGATCTGTCCACCACGTTAGAGAGTGTCGAACAATCGGTTTTAAAGATATTAATTGAGATATCTTTGTGTAATCCTTGCACCATAGATTCAGCATACAGAGCTGAAGAGGTCGCATGTGAAAACGAGCAAAGGAGATCGCATCTGATGCGGCAGTCCTAAGACCTAACATTTCCATGCATAAGGTTACCAAAGGGAATGATTGTGACTGAAGGTTTTGACAAGCTGATATCAATGTTAAACTTCTCTTGTCTGACAAGGACAGAGTCATAGACACTGAATCTATCTAGAAACCTAAAAAGGTTACCCTTGTCTGAGGAATCAATGAACTGATTGGTAAATTGATCCTCCAACCATGAACTTGAAGAAACAACACAAGTCGATTCGTATGAGATTCTTCGAAAATGAGAAGACTGAGCAAGTACCAAGATATCGTCCAAATAAGGAAATACCAAAACCCTGTTCTCTGATTACAGAAAGAAGGGCACCGAGAACCTTTGAAAAAAATTATTGGAACTGAGGCTAGGCCAAACGGTAGAGCCACAAAACTGGCAATGCTTGTCTAAAAAGAGAATCTCAGACACTAAAAGTGATCTGGATGAATCGGAATATGCAGATACACATCCTGTAAATCTATTGTAGACATATAATGCCCTTGCTAAACAAAAGGCAGGATAGTCCTATAGTAACCATCTTGAATGTTGGTATCCTAACATAACGATTCAATAATGATAGATCCGGAACTGGTCTGAAGGAATTGACCTTCTTTGGTACAATGAAGAGATAAAATAAAACCCCAGCCCCTGTTCCAGAACTGGAACTGGCATAATTACTCCAGCCAACTCTAGATCTGAAACATATTTCAGAAATGCTGAGCCTTTGCTGTGTTAACTGGGACACGGGAAAGAAAAAAATCTCTTAGCAGGAGGCCTTAACTTGAAGCCAATTCTGTACCTTTCTGAAACAATGTTCTGAAACCAGAGATTGAGAACGGAATTGATCCAAATTTCTTTGAAGAAAACGTAATCTGCCCCATACCAGCTGAGCTGGAATAAGGGCCGCACCTTCATAGGTACTTAGGAGCTGGCTATAGGTTTCTATAAGGCTTGGATATATTCCAAACTGGAAATAGTTTCCAAACTGATACCGCTCCTGAGGATGAAGGATCAGGCTTTTGTTCCTTGTTGTGAGGAAAGGAACGAAAATGATTATTTACCCTGGAAAGAAAGGGAAAGCAAAGTTAACTTAGAAGACATATCAGCATTCCAAGTTTAATCCATAAAGCTTTTCTAGCTAAAATAGCTAGAGACATATACCTGACATCAACTCTAATGATATCAAAAGATGGTATCACCAATAAAATTATTAGCATGTTATAGAATAATAATAATGCTATAAAATTATGATCTGTTACTTGTTGCGCTAAAGCTTCTAACCAAAAAGTTGAAGCTGCAGCAACATCCGCTAAAAATATAGCAGGTCTAAGAAGATTACCTGAACATAAGTAAGCTTTTCTTAGAAAGGATTCAATTTTCCTATCTAAAGGATCCTTAAATGAAGTACTATCTGCCATAGGAATAGTAGTACATTAGCAGGAGTAGAGACAGCCCCATAACCTTAGGGATTTTTGTCCCAAAAAACTCTAATCTGTCAGATGGCACAGGATATAATTGCTTAAACGTCTAGAAGGAGTAAATAAATTACCCAAATTATTCCATTCCCTGGAAATTACTTCAGAAATAGCATCAGGGAGATTAAACACTTCTGGAATAACTACAGGAGATCTAAAAACCTTATTTAAACGTTTACATCAAGAGGACCAGAATCCTCTATTTCTAATGCAAATAATACTTCTTTAAGTAAAGAATGAATAAACTCCATCTTGAACAAATACAAAGATTTATCAGCATCAACCTCTGAGACAGAAACCTCTGAACCAGAAGAACCATTATCAGTATCAGAATGATGATGTTCATTTAAAAATTCATCTGAAAAAAGAGAAGTTTTAAAAGACTTTTATGTATACTAGAAGGAGAAATAACAGACATAGCCTTCTTAATGGATTTAAAAAAATAAAATCTCTTATGTTATCAGGAACACTCTGAAAATTAGATGTTGACGGAACAGCAACAGGTAATGTAACAGTACTAAAGGAAATTTTATCTGCATTAATAAGTTTGACATGACATGCAATACAAACAACAGCTGGAGAAACAGATACCAAAAGTTTATAGCAGATACACTTAGCTTGGTAGCTCCAGCACTGGGCAGTGATTTTCCTGAAGTATCTTCTGACTCAGTTGCAACGTGGAACATCTTGCAATATGTAAAAGAAAAAAACAACATATAAAGCAAAATTGATCAAATTCCTTAAATGACAGTTTCAGGAATGGGAAAAAAATGCCAGTGAACAAGCTTCTAGCAACCAGAAGCAATAAATAATGAGACTTAAATAATGTGGAGACAAAAATGACGCCCATATTTTTTAGCGCCAAAAAAGACGCCCACATTATTTGGCGCCTAAAAGCTTTTGGCGCCAAAAATGACGCCACATCCGGAACGCCGACATTTTTGACGCAAAAAAAACGTCAAAAATGACGCAACTTCCGGCGACACGTATGACGCCGGAAACAGAAAAAAAATTTTGCGCCAAAAAAGTCCGCGCCAAGAATGACGCAATAAAATGAAGCATTTTCTGCCCCCGCGAGCCTAACAGCCCACAGGAAAAAGTCAAATTTTTTAAGGTAAGAAAAAATGATTGAAACAAATGCATTTATCCCAAATATGAAACTGACTGTCTGAAAATAAGGAATGTTGAACATCCTGAGTCAAGGCAAATAAATGTTTGAATACATATATTTAGAACTTTATAAATAAAGTGCCCAACCATAGCTTAGAGTGTCACAGAAAATAAGCTTACTTACTTACCCCAGGACACTCATCTACATGTTTGTAGAAAGCCAAACCAGTACTGAAACGAGAATCAGTAGAGGTAATGGTATATATAAGAGTATATCGTCGATCTGAAAAGGGAGGTAAGAGATGAATCTCTACGACCGATAACAGAGAACCTATGAAATAGATCCCGTAGAAGGAGATCATTGCATTCAAATAGGCAATACTCTCCTCACATCCCTCTGACATTCACTGCACGCTGAGAGGAAAACCGGGCTCCAACCTGCTGCGGAGCGCATATCAACGTAGAATCTAGCACAATCTTACTTCACCACCTCCATCGGAGGCAAAGTTTGCAAAACTGAATTGTGGGTGTGGTGAGGGGTGTATTTATAGGCATTTTAAGGTTTGGGAAACTTTGCCCCTCCTGGTAGGAATGTATATCCCATACGTCACTAGCTCATGGACTCTTGCTAATTACATGAAAGAAATAATCATATAAATGTAAATGTTATAATAGTTAAACTATATAATATACTTTTCCTAAGGTCATATATTTCCTTATAACACAATGTGTGCATGTGTATTGTGCACTATATGTATCATATTGCTACAAACATTTGAAAATAGTGCTCAATACACATGCACACT
>NC_069505.1:6031592-6126592 GCF_027579735.1 Bombina bombina
ACAAGGGATACCAAGAGAACAAAGCACATTTGAAAACAGAAGTAAATTTAAAAGTGTCTTAAATGTACATGCTCTATCTGAACCCTGCAAGTATAATTTTGACTTTCCTATCTAACATTTACTTTTGTATTTTAGAACCTGCATAAGGTGAAAATAGCATCAGAAGATGGATATATGATCTTATTATTTATCTGTTAATAAAAAGCAGTCATCAGATTCTGCTGCAAAGGATCAGCAACAGGACGAGAGTCAGAGTTCTAAGCATCCGGATTTAGAGATTGAATATGTGGAGATTGATTCCCCAGAAAGTGATTTTGATCTTGCTGAAGAAGAAGATGAGGAGGACCATGATCTATTAACACAGTTTGATGAATCAAGTTTGCCATCAACAAGCTCACATCAATACAGTGCTCATGGCGCAGGCGAATCCTCCCAATCCTGTGATTATGATCAGTCTTTGGTACATAGACCCACTGGTGTCATCAAGAGCAAGCCACCAGGGCCCTGTGACATCAGTCAGTGTGCTATTGAAGGGCCAAAACAACCAATACTAAAAAAATACCCACAGACAAAATTTGGAGCAAGCTTTCGGTCTTTCCGACCTCAGTGGTTCCAGTCATTTAACTGGCTGGAATACTCCATTTCAGAGGATGCAGCATACTGCTTTTCATGTCGATTTTTTTCTGTGTCCAAGTATACTCATGGAGAAATGAAAAAAGTAACATTTATTAATGTTGGATTCTCCAACTGGAAAAATGCAATGGAAAATGAAAAGGGGATGCCACAACACGAAAACATAATTTATGCTTAACTGATAAATTTATTTCTCTTGTAGTGTAGTCAGTCCACGGGTCATCCATTACTTATGGAATATATCTCTTCCTAACAGGAAGCTGCAAGAGGATCACCCAGCAGAGCTGCTATATAGCTCCTCCCCTCACATGTCATATTCAGTCATTCGACCAAAGCAGACGAGAAAGGAGAAACCATAGGGTGCAGTGGTGACTGGAGTTTAATTAAAATTTAGGTCTGCCTTAAAGACAGGGCGGGCCGTGGACTGACTACACTACAAGAGAAATAAATTTATCAGGTAAGCATAAATTATGTTTTCTCTTGTTAAGTGTAGTCAGTCCACGGGTCATCCATTACTTATGGAATACCAATACCAAAGCTAAAGTACACGGATGAAGGGAGGGACAAGGCAGGAACATTAAACAGAAAGAACCACTGCCTGAAGTACCTTTCTCCCAAAAATAGCCTCCGAAGAAGCAAACGTGTCAAATTTGTAAAATTTTGAAAAGGTGTGAAGCGAAGACCAAGTTGCAGCCTTGCAAATCTGTTCAACAGAGGCCTCATTTTTAAAGGCCCAGGTGGAAGCCACAGCTCTAGTAGAATGAGCTGTAATCCTTTCAGGAGGCTGCTGTCCAGCAGTCTCATAGGCTAAACGTATTATGCTACGAAGCCAAAAAGAGAGAGAGGTAGCCGAAGCCTTTTGACCTCTTCTCTGTCCAGAGTAAACGACAAACAGGGAAGAAGTTTGACGAAAATCTTTAGTTGCCTGCAAATAGAACTTCAGGGCACGGACTACGTCCAAATTATGCAAAAGTCGTTCCTTCTTTGAAGAAGGGTTAGGACACAGTGATGGAACAACAATCTCTTGATTGATATTCCTGTTAGTAACTACCTTAGGTAAGAACCCAGGTTTAGTACGCAGAACTACCTTGTCTGAATGAAAAATCAGATAAGGAGAATCACAATGTAAGGCAGATAACTCAGAGACTCTTCGAGCCGAGGAAATAGCCATCAAAAACAAAACCTTCCAGGATAACAGCTTGATATCAATGGAATGAAGGGGTTCAAATGGAACGCCTTGAAGAACATTAAGAACTAAGTTTAAGCTCCACAGCGGAGCAACAGTCTTAAACACAGGCTTAATCCTAGTTAAAGCCTGACAAAAAGCCTGAACGTCTGGAACTTCAGCCAGACGTTTGTGTAGAAGAATAGACAGAGCAGAAATCTGTCCCTTTAACGAACTAGCAGATAAGCCCTTTTCTAAACCCTCTTGTAGAAAGGACAATATCCTAGGAATCCTAACCTTACTCCATGAGTAACTCTTGGATTCGCACCAATATAAATATTTACGCCATATCTTATGGTAAATTTTTCTGGTAACAGGCTTCCTAGCCTGTATTAAGGTATCAATAACCGACTCCGAGAAGCCACGCTTTGATAGAATCAAGCGTTCAATCTCCATGCAGTCAGCCTCAGAGAAATTAGATTTGGATGTTTGAAAGGACCCTGAATTAGAAGGTCCTGTCTCAGAGGCAGAGACCACGGTGGACAGGACGACATGTCCACTAGGTCTGCATACCAGGTCCTGCCTGCGAAAGGTCATCCCCTTGGACAGATGTGGCCGAGAGAGCCACCATAGAAGAGAATCTCTGGTCTCTTGATCCAGACTTAGTAGGGGGGACAAATCTGAGTAATCCCTGTTCCACTGACTTAGCATGCACAATTGCAGCGGTCTGAGATGCAGGCGCGCAAATGGTACTATGTCCATTGCCGCTACCATTAAGCTTACTTCCATGCACTGAGCTACTGACGGGTGTGGAATGGAATGAAGGACACGGCAAGCATTTAGAAGTTTTGATAACCTGGCCTCTGTCAGGTAATTTTTCATCTCTACAGAATCTATAAGAGTCCCTAGAAAGGGAACTCTTGTAAGTGGTAATAGAGAACTCTTTTCCACGTTCACCTTCCACCCATGCGACCTCAGAAATGCCAGAACTATCTCTGTATGAGACTTGGCAGTTTGAAAACTTGACCCTTGTATCAGAATGTCGTCTAGGTACGGAGTCACCGCTATGCCTCGCGGTCTTAGTACCGCCAGAAGTGAGCCCAGAACTTTTGTAAAGATTCTTGGAGCCGTAGCTAATCCGAAGGGAAGAGCTACAAACTGGTAATGCCTGTCTAGGAAAGCAAATCTTAGGTACCGATAATGATCCTTGTGAATCGGTATGTGAAGGTAGGCATCCTTTAAGTCCACTGTGGTCATGTACTGACCCTCTTGGATCATGGGAAGGATGGTTCGAATAGTTTCCATTTTGAATGATGGAACTCTTAGAAATTTGTAAATTTGGATTTTTAAGTCCAAGATTGGTCTGAAGGTTCCCTCTTTCTTGGGAACCACAAATAGATTTGAATAGAATCCCTGCCCGTGTTCCGTCCGCGGAACTGGGTGGATCACCCCCATTAGTAAAAGGTCTTGTACACAGCGTAGAAACGCCTCTTTCTTTATTTGGTTTGCTGATAACCTTGAAAGATGAAATCTCCCTCGTGGTGGAGAAGTTTTGAAGTCCAGGAGATATCCCTGAGATATGATCTCCAACGCCCAGGGATCCTGGACATCTCTTGCCCAAGCCTGGGCGAAGAGAGAAAGTCTGCCCCCCACTAGATCCGTTTCCGGATAGGGGGCCCTCTCTTCATGCTGTCTTGGGGGCAGCAGCAGGTTTCTTGGCCTGCTTGCCCTTGTTCCAGGACTGGTTAACTTTCCAGCCCTGCCTGTAACGAGCAACAGCTCCTTCCTGTTTTGGAGCGGAGTAAGTTGATGCTGCTCCAGCCTTGAAGTTACGAAAGGCACGAAAATTAGACTGTTTGGCCTTTGATTTGGCCCTGTCCTGAGGTAGAGCATGGCCCTTACCTCCCGTAATGTCAGCTATAATTTCTTTCAAGCCGGGCCCGAATAAGGTCTGCCCTTTGAAAGGAATATTAAGCAATTTAGATTTAGAAGTCACGTCAGCTGACCAGGATTTAAGCCATAGCGCTCTGCGCGCTTGGATGGCGAATCCGGAGTTCTTAGCCGTAAGTTTGGTTAAATGTACGACGGCATCAGAAACAAATGCGTTAGCTAGCTTAAGTGCTTTAAGCTTGTTCATAATTTCATCCAATGGAGCTGTGCGAATGGCCTCTTCCAGAGACTCAAACCAGAATGCCGCCGCAGCAGTGACAGGCGCAATGCATGCAAGGGGCTGTAAGATAAAACCTTGTTGAACAAACATTTTCTTAAGGTAACCCTCTAATTTCTTATCCATTGGATCTGAAAAGGCACAACTATCCTCCACCGGGATAGTGGTACGCTTAGCTAAAGTAGAAACTGCTCCCTCCACCTTAGGGACCGTCTGCCATAAGTCTCGTGTGGTGGCGTCTATAGGAAACATTTTCCTAAATATGGGAGGAGGGGAAAAGGGCACACCAGGTCTATCCCACTCCTTGCTAATAATCTCTGTAAGCCTTTTAGGTATAGGAAACACGTCAGTACACACCGGTACCGCATAGTATCTATCCAACCTACATAATTTTTCTGGAATTGCAACCGTGTTACAATCATTCAGAGCCGCTAATACCTCCCCTAGCAATATGCGGAGGTTCTCAAGCTTAAATTTAAAATTAGAAATCTCTGAATCCAGTCTCCCTGGATCAGATCCGTCACCCACAGAATGAAGCTCTCCGTCTTCACGTTCTGCAAACTGTGACGCAGTATCTGACATGGCTCTCACCTCATCCGCGCGCTCTGTCCTTAACCCAGAGCTATCGCGCTTGCCTCTTAATTCTGGCAATTTAGATAATACTTATCACAGTCAAAACACACTGTCACAGGTCTGCTGTGACTGATTACCTCCCTCAAAATGAATTTTGAAGACCCCTGAGCTCTCTAGAGACGATCTGGATCATGGAGGATGAAGTAGACAGATTGTGACTGAATTTTTACTGCGCAAAAAAGCGCTAAAATAGGCCCCTCCCACTCATATTACAACAGTGGGGAAGCTCAGAAAACTGTTTCTATGCAGAAAACAAAGATGGCCATGTGGTAAAAATCATGCCCCAATAAGTTTTATCACCAAGTACCTCACAAAAAACGATTAACATGCCAGTAAACGTTTTAAACATACATTTGAAAAGTTATGAATTGTTATTAATAAGCCTGCTAGCAGTCGCTTTTACTGCAGTTAAGGCTCATACATTATTTCAGTATTAACAGTATTTTCAGAGTCAATTCCATTCCTTAGAAAAATACATTCAGTGTACACACACTCATCAGCCTAATACCAGTCGCTATCACTGCATTTAAGGCTGAACTTACTTTACATTGGTATCAGCAGTATTTCCTCAGTCAATTCCATTCCTCAGAAAAATAATTTACTGCACATACCTCTTTTGCAGGGGGGCCCTGCATGCTATTCCCCTTCTCTGAAGTTACCTCACTCCTCAGATGAGAACAGCCAGTGGATCTTAGTTACGTCTGCTAAGATCATAGAAAACGCAGGCAGATTCTTCTTCTAATGCTGCCTGAGAATAAACAGCACACTCCGGTGCCATTTAAAATAACAAACTTTTGATTGTAGAAATAAACTAAGTTAAAAAACACCACAGACCTCTCACAGCGACCTATCTTAGTTAGGCTGCAAGAGAATGACTGAATATGACATGTGAGGGGAGGAGCTATATAGCAGCTCTTCTGGGTGATCCTCTTGCAGCTTCCTGTTAGGAAGAGATATATTCCATAAGTAATGGATGACCCGTGGACTGACTACACTTAACAAGAGAAAAGTCTACTTCACACAAAGAATCCTGTGTAAGCTGGCAGGATTTCAAAATAAACAAAGAAAAGGATACATCCATTATGAAAGGCCTAAGTAGAGCACATGCCAGAGAGGTGGAAGAAAACCGCCATTATATTAAGACAATTGCTGAAGTCCTTCTTTTAACAGCAAAAAACAAAATTGCACAAAGAGAGCATCGCAACAACTCTGATGACCTAAATCATGGAAATGTGAGAGAGATCTTGTACATAATTGCTAAAAAAGATCCCATTGTAGAAAAGAAACTTCATGGACCAAAAAATGCTAGGTATTTACATCCATCAATTCAAAATGAACTTTTAGCAGTTATGGCTTCATTAGTCAGAGAAGAAATAGCAGAGAGCCTAAAAGACAGTCCTTTTTCCATCCTGGCAGATGAGACAAAAGATCGTAGCAAAAACGAACAGCTGTCTGTTGTTGTAAGATATTTTTTTGATCAAGCTGTCCATGAGAGGTTTTTAAAATTTTACAAAGCAGATAGCCTTGATGCTGCATCATTGACAGAATATATATTCAATGTTCTCTCCTCACTAGGGATTGATAAAAATGGGTGTGTTGGTCAAGCCTATGATGGGGCCGCAGTAATGAGTGGTAGGGTAAATGGCGTTCAAGCAAGGATTCAAAAAGAGGTGCCTACTGCTCTATATGTCCATTGCATGAATCACCGTCTTAATTTAGCTGTTGTTGACACAGTTAAAAATGTAGCTGAAGCATCTGAATTTTTTGCAAAGTTGGAGAGGCTTTACGTTTTTTCAAGTACATCCGTGGTTCACTCAGTGTTTGAAAGTGTTCAGAAAGAAATGTCAAGAAAACCCCTTATTAAGCTGAAACAATTAAGTGATACAAGGTGGACTTGCCAATATGCTGCATGCAAAGCTGTACTTCAGACACTTGAGCCTCTCTTGGAAACCCTTAAGTTATTAGCTAAAGGGAAAAATACAGAAAGAAGAATTGAAGCAAATTCCATCCTTATTTTCATTGACTTCAATTTAATTCTATCACTTGTGCTTTTTGAAAACATATTAAAAAGGACACAGACGTTATCTAATATGCTACAAGCAAAAGATCTTGATTTGGCATCAGCAGTCCTTCTCGTCCGGACTGTCATTGAAGAACTTGAAGAAGTACGAAATGAAGAAGGCGGCCCTACTGGATCAGTACAATGTTCCACAATAGGAAAGGTTTGGGTGGATGCAATGGACTTGTGCATTAAATACGGAATAGAAACTCCTGACTCTGAAGGAGATGAACCACCTCGCAAGCGAAGAGATCGCCGACCTCCTTTAAAGTTAAGGGACAGCATTATAATGGAAACAGTAGGTCAACGAACACAACTGAGCACAAAGGATGATTTTATAAAGCATTTTGTCTATGTTGTTCTTGACAAAATAATATCAGAATTAAAATCACGTTTTTCAAGGGATTCCTTGATGGTGATGGAAGGCATTCAGGCACTTAACCCAAAAGGGGATTTGTTTTTGAATTTTCACAAGTTGACCTCAATGGCAAAGTTCTATGGCTGTAATTTGGAGTATTTAGAAACGGAACTCAAGCAGGCTCTTGTGACTTTGAAGAGGAAAGAAGAATCAGACGGCATAAAAGTTAACACTGTTCTGGAGTTCACAAACTTTCTGCAACCCTATGCTGTCCCCTTTTTTGAACTGTACAGGCTGTGTAAAATTGCATGTGTTTTGCCAGTTAGCAGTGCATCTTGTGAGAGAAGTTTTTCAGCACTGAAATTAATAAAATCTTATTTGCGTACGACAATGACAGAGGAAAGGCTGTCAGATCTTGCCACGCTAGCAATTGAGTTTAGGCTTGCAGACAAGATAAACATGGATCAAGTTGTTGACAGGTTTGCATCAATGCATAAAAATTCACGTATAAATCTACATTAAGCTATATACTCTTCTTAATAGCAAAATATTTACAGTCTGCTAATTAAAAGGATACTAAAGGCATGAAAACAACTATAGCTTAATGAAGCAGTTTTGGTGTATAGCTCATGCCCCTGCCGTCTCACTGTTCAATGCTCTGCAATTCAGGAGTTAAATCACTTTTATTTCTGTTTATACAGCCCTATCTACACCTCCCCTGGCTGGCTGTGACTCTCACAGCCTGCATATACAAAATGGTTTTATTTTTAATCAGATGTTAACTTGCTTTAGAAGTTTTTATCTCCTGTTCTGTAAATGTAACTTTAATCACACACAGGGGGCTCCAGCTTTCTTCAGAGGGCTATTAACAGAGCAGGACATAAGAAATTACAGATTAAATATACTTTGTAATAAAGGAACCTAAAATATGTAGGTTCTTTTAGCAGGAAGTGTTTAGAATGGCAGACAGTGCACATATATGTGACTAGGGCTGTATAAACAAAGTGATTTAACTCCTGAATAGTGAATATCAGAGAATTTAGCAGTAAGACTGCAAGGGCATGATCTATACAGCAATACTACTTCATTAAGCGAACGTTGTTTCTGTGTCACTGCTTATAGTATGATATCCCTTTAATGCTGACTTTGCTGTCTTTAGTTTTAGCAGTTAAAAATAATGTAATATTTTCATGCCATTCTCATTCATAAAATATCCCTCAAAAACATTGTTTCTGAATACTCAAACTTGTGTGAATAAGCTAGAATGATACTGCACTTATTGTATGTTATATTTTTTAGTTCAGTTCTTTGTTAAATTTATTGTTCTGTTTTGTTTACGACTGTTGAGAGCTGATGCTCTATATAAATAATATTTAATATTTATTGTTATTTATTATTAATGCACCTTGGCAATCCTGAAAATAAAAGTTTTGTTAAAAAAAAGTCTTATTTTTATTTTGAAGTCGGAAGTGGCGGCTGCCGGTGTAAAATTGGTACATGGAGTATTAGATACACATACACACCACACCAACAAACACTCAGGGTCTGTTCATTGGTCTTCATTAGTGACATATTTAACATAGGAGATTCATTACAGAGCCCTGGTGTTTGCTGAAATTGATTTAAACTATAAAGAAAAGCTTTTGAGAGTTTTCCTCTCTTTCTCAGGTCTGAAGTAATACCTGAGGAAGAAAGGAAAACTGTTTAAAGCTTCTCTTTTAAGTACAGTATTAGGTTAGTACAATAGGTATCATTGCATACCGCATTACTCTGGTATTTTGGAATCTTATTTATGTATTATTTAGTTTATTTTCAGTGCTATGACTTAGTGGTGAAAATTATTAGTGCCCCCCCAGTTTGACTGGTATCTTATGTGCCCCCCCTATATATTTTTCCTAGAGTCGCCACTGATTCTGAGACAGGGTCAGATTGAGACATCTTGCAATATGTAATAGAAAAAACAACATATAAAGCAAAATTATCATTTTCCTTATATGACAGATTCAGGAATGGGAAAAAAATGCAAACAGAATAAGCCTCTGGAAACCAGAAGCAAAAATACATGAAGACTTAAATAATGTCAAAAGTCTGGCGCCAAGTATGACGCCCACAACTGACAAATATTTTTTGGCGCCAAAAGCGTCTGCCACAAACACGAGCGTCATAGATGACGCAACTACGTGAAAACTCTCGGCGACAACTAAGACGCCGGAAATTATGTCATAACATCAACAAACTTAATTCTCGCGCCAAAAATGACGCAATAAATTATAGCATTTTGTGCTCCCACGAGCCTAACAGCCCGCAATTTAGAAAAGAAAGTCAATTTGAAAAATTTCAGGTAAGAAATAATTTTTTCATATGCATTTCCCAAAAATTAAACTGACAGTCTGTAAGAAGGAAATATAATGATTAACCTGAATCATGACAAATATAAGTATAAAACATATATTTAGAACTTTACATATAAAGTGCCCAACCATAGCTGAGAGTGTCATAAAAAGAAAACATACTTAGTTCCGGTAGGCGGAGGAAGTGAGCAGTCGCATCTCACTAGAGCTCCGTACCTTGGAGAGAATTCGGGGTAAAAACTTCAGAAAAACCCTGCTCAACCCCACACAACTGACTTGCCAGGAGAACATATCCCTCGCTGGCTGTCTAACGAAGTGTGCAGGACTTACACCTTTCGTCCTGGTCGCCGGAACGATCAGACCGCGCAACACAACGGGCCTGGAGATACGGGCTTATACAAACCTGCCTAAAGTGCACTAAACGCCGGGTAAAGGCCCGCAACAGCAGAGGGGCACAGAAGCTACACCCGTAGTGCCCACATCACGCTCCGGGGAGAGCCGCGGATTCCGCAATCAACTGCGCCTGACAGGGTGAGCCGAAGGAGGCCGGGTATAAGGGGACCACCGTCTCTAATAGTACAGTCGCCCTAGTGATATCTTGCCTGCACACGGGCCTGCAAATACACGTAGTTGCCTAGCTGGGGCCTCTTTTGATTACATCCCCTAAACAACACACATAATATTGGGCACAGCTGCTAAACTTGGGGGAGGAAAAGAGGGGAAAAAGAAGAAAAACATTCAAAGGCCTGCTGGGGTACGGGTGAAACACATAAGGGTAATAAGAATCAATACCTATCTACACGCTAAACCCTGAATACCTCTATACCCTCATACTGCACAAGGATAACTGAGATAAAGTGTACCCCACCTGGAGATAGTTTTGTTACTCCAGCCGTGTGTGCCCTGACAACGGCTTTGACATACACACCACCACGTGGCATACTCCATTTTGATGCTGATAGCAGAGTGTTAACATAGAAGGGATAAGTGGAGGAGGGCTGTCTCCCTATCTATGAGAGTGAGCTAATACTTTCAAAGCACAATAAAAAGAAAGGGGAAGGAGAGGCTAGGAAACGATTCAATGCACTGCAGCCCGGCCTCCATAACTTTTTGATTGCATAATTCTCTCCATAACCCTCCAACTTTGCTGGCCTTAATTAAGCACTCTGAAAGGCGCCCCCCCCCCCCCCCACGTGGTTGCTATCTTATAACCTCCTACGGACTGTTGCACTCAAAGACATCTCAATAAGTGGACTGGCCCTATTCCGGCTCATGAAATTGGATAAATTTCTCTATAAACTCTCTCCTGCCTCCGCTGCAGACATGTCATATAGATCTAAGAATGCGGACAATAAAAAACAACAAAAACATGCAGCGGAGATACACATAGAACCTTCATCCCCCCCAGATCAGACTCCGGCCCAGAATGTGGATCACTCAGCTTTACTCCACGAATTGAAAACTTTCTTTCTCCCCAAGATGGATTCACTACAAGCGGGAGTTGACACCCTGACCTGTGAGGTCAGACAGTTTTCCTCACGTATGACAACAGCAGAAAACCGCATCTCGGAGATAGAGGACAGACAATCTAATACAGACACCACGGTAAAGCAACTGGTAAAAAAAACACAGATTCTTCAGGACCGCATCGACGACTTGGAGAATCGAAGTCGACGCAACAATTTGCGCATAGTAGGGGTGCCTGAAAGCATCAAAGGCAAGGATCTATTAGAATTCACAGCATTGACATTCCCCAAACTCTTGGGGCTGCACCCTGACATCCTCCCAATCGACGTTGAAAGGGCACATCGTGTGGGGCCCGAAAGAAATCTAGATCAGGCCAGGGCTAGACCCAGACAGGTCATATTTAAATGCCTGAACTTTCAGGAGAAGATGAAGATCCTGAGAGCCTATAGGGCACGCAAAGAGATCCTATATGAAGGCGGAAAGCTTCTACTCTTCCAAGATTTCTCCATGGAGATATCCAAACAAAGGAAAGAATTTGCCCCAATGTGCTCCCAATTGCATGAACAGGGAAGACAAGTTGCCTTATTGTACCCAGCGAAGCTTCGACTGCAAACACCTTATGGAGTCAAATTCTTCCATTCCCCACAAGCATTAAAGAGCTATCTGGCCACGGAACAGCAACAACATCCATCATGACCAGTGTCATCTTCTCCTTGATAGAGGCCAACAGGCTTCACTTTTGACCCTGTGACTATTAAATCAACAAACGCAGTCATTGATGGCTGGGTGCCCCATGTCTATTGACACTCTTAAAGACAGTGGAAATGCCTGGACTTTAAAGTGGAGAGAATGGAGGTGGAGGTCGATCCAGACCTCCAGGGAAATGTTAAATTGTTATGTATTTATGTTGCAAAGTTATAATTTGAAATGCTATGTTTTTATGTTTTTTTTTTTTTTTTTTCTTATTACTGCCACACTTATCCAAAGATGTATGATTACAGATGACAAACAGGGTGATGTTAAAAGTATTGTTAGTCATTATGATTTGGTTAATGCAAATTTCTGCTCTTAAACTACTACTAATAGAGCTAGCCCCGCACCAAGGGATAGTCCAAACAAAAAAGAGACAAAGGAAAAAGTTATCTCAAACTACAGCAGCTGGGATATGTTTCATATCAAGGGTTCTTTCATACCCTCCCTCCCACTTCCCTCCTCCCCCCCCCCCTTTTTTTTTTTTTTTTTCATATGGTGCTACAATTAGAGCATACTAGATAGACATGGCATTAAAGATAGTGACATGGAATGTGGGAGGGCTTAACTCCCCCATAAAACGTAAGACTGTCCTCACCCATTTGAGAAAACTAGGCACAGACATTGCGCTCCTTCAGGAGACACACTTACTTGACACCGAACATCAAAAGCTACAGAGGGACTGGGTGGGACAGGTGACCTACCTTTCACACACTAGTGCTAGTCGTGGACTGGCTATAGCGTTTGGAAAAAGAATTAAGGTCACAATGGGCCACACATATCTGGATCCCGAACATAGATACATGATAGCCTGCGCTAAAGTAGACTCGACCGACTATGTCTTCTGCAACCTTTATGCCCCCAATCATAGAAATCTAGGATTCTGGAGGGACTTGATAAAGAACCTGGCCCCATACATTGGCGCGAAACTAATAATTGGAGGTGACTTCAATATCTCCCCCACGCACCACCTAGATAGACAATGGCTGGAGACTTTTAAGATTAAAGACCCCAGACGAAACTATAAAGCCAGATACGAGACAAAGATCTTTGACATGTTTGATAGTGACTTGGGTGTATGTGACATTTGGAGACTTCTTCACCCAGAAGATAGGGACTACACCTGCCTCTCTAAAGCTAAACACACGCTGTCTAGAATAGACCTATTTCTGGTAGCCGGGACTCTGTTAAATCAAATCAGCCGCAGTATAATACATGACATAATAATATCGGATCACTCTCCAGTCGAATTAGTGATAGGCACAGTTGGACCAAGATTGAATAGAAACATACTCAGATTTCCTACATATCTTATCAAATCAGAAACATTCGTCAAATTCTTACAACACTCTTGGACAGACTTCATGACAGACAATGCAACACACACGGATAATCCCCAACTTTTATGGGAGACGGCGAAAACAGTGTTAGCGAGCCACATAATTTCATACACTGCCAAAGTGAAACACAACACGCAAAGTAGACAGAGGACATTACAAAAGCAATTAGGCCAAACTTATCAACTGTATCTCTCGAACAAATCGAAACCCTCCTATGACGCTTATATAGCCGCTAAATTGGAGATAGAGGCCTTTGCAAAACAACAAGCTGCTGCGGGTTTGCTGAAATCTGCAGGCAAATTCTATAGATACGGGGACAGAGCTGGCAGAATGCTGGCAACCCTGACAAAGCCTCAG
This sequence comes from Bombina bombina, assembly GCF_027579735.1. NCBI lineage: Eukaryota > Metazoa > Chordata > Amphibia > Anura > Bombinatoridae > Bombina > Bombina bombina. The sequence goes on from NC_069505.1 coordinate 6,044,873, forward strand.
ACAGTGAAAACAAAACCCGCAGCACTAAAATGGAATAATAAGACTCACACTGATCCGGAAGCCATCGTGAAGGGATTTGCCCAGTTTTATGAGCACTTATATACCCGACAGGCCCAGTCCTCCATGGACACCCAGGCAACATTCTGGCATGGAGTTAATCTACCTCAACTCTCCTCAGACCACCTGGATAGTCTAAACACCCCCATCACTGTAGAGGAACTCACGCACACACTGCAGAGCCTACCGGCGGGTAAAGCCCCAGGCCCTGACGGCTTACCTGCCGAATTTTATAAAGCAATGCAACCACAAATCACTACTACTCTCACTAGATTGTACAATAACTTGCTTTTCACTGCAGCGACCCCCTCAGAACATTTCACCTCAGCCCACATCACCCTTATCCCCAAAACAGGCAAGGATCATTCCATGCCAGAGTCCTATAGACCAATATCGTTGTTAAACGTCGATTACAAGTTATTCACTAAGATTATGGCGAACCGGCTGAAATTGATACTCCCGGATCTACTGCACCCGGACCAAACGGGCTTTGTCTTCAAACGCACCTCCGTGGTAAACCTGCGGAGAGTACTTCAGGTTATTGACCATTACTGGTCCCAGGGAGAAGACGGGGATCCACAGGACAAGTCGGAGGCCTTCCTGCTGTCGTTAGACGCAGAGAAGGCCTTCGATAGAGTGGAGTGGGCACACTTACGGGACACCATGCAGAGATTTGGTTTCGAGGGCCCTTTCCTGGAAGCTATCGGTAAGATATACACAGGCCCGATTGCTCGGGTTCTGGTTGGCGGACTCTTCTCAGAAGACTTCCGCTTGCAGAGGGGAACCAGACAAGGTTGTCCCCTCTCGCCTCTATTATTCAACCTAGCGCTGGAACCGCTAGCGTTGAAACTTCGACAAGTTTTCCCTGGTATCCGTGTGGGGAATAGTCCTCTTCACTTGGCTCTTTACGCGGATGATATGCTGCTGTTTGTGGATTCTCCACAGACACACATACCGCAAATACTTCGTACCATCGCAGACTTCGGTAGCTTCTCTGGCTACAAAATAAACACCACTAAGTCGGAGGTGCTGTGGTTACACAAACACCCAAACACCAGACATGATTACCCCTTTGTAGAGGCGAGGGGACACCTCACATACTTGGAAATTCATCTCCATAGAGATCCCTTAAAAATATATAAATTGAACATATCTGACAAATGTACTCAGCTTGCATCTCAGCTCTCGAGTTGGATTAAACTACCCCTGGGACTATCGGGACGTGTCGGCCTGGTAAAAATGACTATCTTGCCGAAATTACTTTACCCGCTGCTCATGCTACCGTTCCTCATGACCAAAACGGACTTGCGGATGCTCACAAGAGCTATAACCCGCTTTGTGTGGAAGGGGGGCAAACCGCGTATAGCGCTTCAAAAACTTCACGCCCCTTATGCCGCAGGAGGACTGGGTCTCCCCAATCTTAAATTGTACAATTGGGCAGCTCTGGCACGTCTGGTGACAGACTGGCAGATGAACACAGGACATTTCTGTGACGTGAAACTAGAAGAAACAGTAACGGAGCCTATCGCGCTAACCTATCTACCGTACGGAGATGGGACCCTACCCTCTAAGATCACCAAGAGTATGCTATATAGAGACCCTCTGAGAGCATGGCATCTGATACACAAATACCTGAAAATCGATGCCCCCCCCCGAAATTTATCCCGATAGTGGGCAACCCCTCCTTCCCAGCTGGAGACGTTCACAAACCGTTCCGTGTCTGGAGGGAGCGGGGTTTAAAAACCGTCGGGGATGTACTGGACCCTTTGCAACACGTAGTAAGGTCTTTCCAGGAACTAAAGAACAAATTCCAACTCCCAAACGCTCACTTCTACGCCTATTTACAATTAAGACACTATGTCTCCTCCTTACAGGCTTCCAACACAAACTTCTGGGTGGGGTCACCTTTTGCGATATCTCAAACGATGTTCCGGCTGGGTAGATTCTCACTTTCCCATTTCTATACGCGTCTCTTGAAACAGAGTGAGGCCCCGACCCTTTCTAATATATTGGCAAAACATAGTGATATCTGCTCGATGGATCTGACAGAACAAGACATAAAAAATAGTCTAGAGCGCACGAGACAGGCCACATTAGCAGTGCATTATAGAGAAGCACAAATAAGAGTATTACACACGGACTACATCACACCGCACAGATTGTCCAAATGGGACAGACGACTACCTGACATATGTGTCAAATGCAGAGCTCCTGCCCCTTCATTTCAACACTACTTTTACACGTGCCCTAAGATCAAAAGGTTCTGGGGACAATGTCAATATTGGTTAAGAACTACACTGGGTGTGGAGATTACGCACACAGGCGCAGAGATCTTTTTCTTTAAGTGGGACGAGACTCTCGTACAATTTCATAGATTCCTCACACTGTGCATGCTACTGGCGAGACACTGCATCCTTCAGAGGTGGGTTACAAGACAGGCCCCGACAATAGCTCAGTTCAAACACACATTACTCAGACAACTTTTCGTGGAGCAACACGATGCCAGACTAGACACCATGCACAGATTGCGCCCTTTCCTTAGGAAATGGAAACCGCTCCTAGGTAAACTAGACATGCCCATACAGAGACAAATCTTGAAGCCCTTTACTCACTTGGAGACAATACTTCAGTTGGGTATGTCTACTGACTGGCAACACATCATAGGTGGGGCCAACGATCAAAGTTCTGCACAGCCTCAGATAGAACTGATGCTGTTCTAACCGACAGTAATATACATTTGTAATTTTTTTTTTTTTTCCCTCCCCCACCTTCCCCCTCATCTCCCCACCCGGCCTACACTCTCACTTCATAATTCTGAGGACCCTTGGTGGATCACGCTGAGCACACAAATTCTATATGCAGGTACAAACTAATGTTGCCGTCTTTCCTTGTCTTTACCTTCTTAATTTTGGTTTGTAGTTAGATAGCTATGTTGTTTAAATGTTTGTTTGTTAAAAATTTAAGGAAAATATTGCAGGGGGACGACATCTGAAAATACCTTTGGACAATTCTGACCCTAAGGGTACATGATGGACTCATAAAATTCTATGGACTTAACTTCTGGCAGAGACATGCTTGGTGGGGCGCCCTAGCGCCCCACACACCTTGGTGAAATGTTCATATTGCTGTTAATCTGTACCGCACATGATGTATTGTCTTGATGTTTTTGTTCCTTCCTTGCAATAATAAAAAAGAGAATTTAAAAAAAAAAAAAAAAAGAAAACATACTTACCAAAAGACAATCATCTACATATAGTAGATAGCCAAACCAGTACTGAAACAAGAATCAGCAGAGGTAATGGTATATAAGAGTATATCGTCGATCTGAAAAGGGAGGTAGGAGAAGAAATCTCTACGACCGATAACAGAGAACCTATGAAATAGATCCCCTAGAGGAAGACCATTGTATTCAAATAGGCAATACTCTCTTCACATCCCTCTGACATTCACTGCACTCTGAGAGGAAAACCGGGCTTCAGCCTGCTGTGAAGCGCTTATCAACGTAGAATCTAGCACAAACTTACTTCACCACCTCCATAGGAAGCAAAGTTTGTAAAACTGAATTGTGGGTGTGGTGGGGGGTGTATTTATAGGCATTTTGAGGTTTGGGAAACTTTGCCCCTCCTGGTAGGAATGTATATCCCATACATCACTAGCTCATGGACTCTTGCCAATTACATGAAAGAAAAATGTACTGCGCCTTTAAATAAAAGCGCAACGATTTTTCTGTACTGCACCAAATCCGATTTTTAGTACTAAACAATTAAACTAAGCAGTTCAAATTTGCCAAAAATTATTGCACCAATTGAGCAAAGCTAAATCACCCTGTAAAAAGCCTTTTTTATCTTGTAAAAAACTTTAAACAATAACAGCCCCTGCACCTCGCCCCAGCTCTGCTGTGGCGCCTACCTGCCCCCAGGGTACTGAAGATTGAATCAACAACGATCCGGTGATGATTGATTTTCCACTTTAGGCCCCACCGGAGCTAGTGCCTGCTGCCTTCTAGTAAGGAGAAACTGCGTGTCTGAGCGTGCGAAATAGGCCCCGTCCACCATGGGCGTCGCATCAACAGTCTCCCTTACCGCATGGGAAGCGGTTTTCATAAGCCATGCGGTCCCCAAAAGTTTTAACACACACATTCGTTATGCCCTTGTTAAACATAGTAAAAACACAGCTGCCTCTCCCATTGTCAAGTCCCTATTAAGCTACATAACCATAGTAATCATCATGTATGCAAAAGTAAGTTCAGTAACTCATAATCCTTATAGGTCTACTGCTTACCCCTTCCCTTACAGGGAATAATGTTATAACAAGTCTCCTCAGAAATAAAAGACTGAACATACCTCAATGCTGCTTGTAGCATGACACCGTTCTCCACACTGAAGATTTTTCTTGCACTACCTTCAGAAACTCTGTGGGAACCAGAATGGATCTTAGTAATGTCTGCTAAGATCATCAACCTCAGGGAAGAAAAAAGATCTCTTCATTCCTCTTGGGAATCCAGACTGACGATTTCTCCCTGAGGAAAAATAGTACTCACCTGTACCATTTTAAAACAAAAAATATCTTGATTGAAGAAACTAAAACTAACACCTCACTTTACCTCTTCCTATTACTAACACAGGCAAAGAGAATGACTGGGGGTGGAGTGAAGGGAGGAGCTATATATACACAGCTCTGCTGTGGTGCTCTTTGCCACTTCCTGTTAGCAGGAGGATAAATCCCACAAGGATGAAATACGTGGACTCGTCATATCTTGTAGAAGAAATCGTGGTTTTAGGTACTGGTTTAAGCAAGGAAATTGTGGCCTGGATCAGGGAAGTGGGAACTAATATTCCAGACCAAGATTGGGAATATGCTATTTCTATCACAAAAAAGACCATACATTGTATTACAATATTAGAAGTATATATCAAGGTTTTATTAAAATGGCACAGAACCCCTGTCAAACTTTCAAAAATGTACCCGGGATCCTCGTCCTTATGTTGGCGAGAATGCGGAGATGAAGGAACTGACCTTGATATCTGGTGGGAATGCCCAAAATTATCCCCGCTTTGGAAGGAAGTTGAGGACCTATGTAGATCCTTACATTTAACAAACCAGGTTACCCCAACTCAACGTCCTTCTACATATATTAGGGGATGATATAACACAGATGTCGAAGAGACTGCTGATATATATTTTCACGGCAACCAAGCTATGCATAGCAATATCCTGGAAAGCCCCCGAACCACCCAGCTTATCAGAAATTAAAAGTGTGATCGACTATATGGCAATTATGGAGAGATACTTCTACAATTCGATTGATCAGATGGAGACCTACTGGTTAATATGGGACGCTTAGCTACATAAATAGAGGAATACATATGTATTTATGCTCTTATATAGATATCCGTGTCTACTTCTTTATAGACAGATGCCCTACTCCCCTACCCCCTCAATCCCCCCCCTTTTTTTTCCTTCTCCACATACATTTCCTTATCTTTTTCTTAACCTTTCTACTGCCCAACCTATACTCCATCAACCAAGCGCACATTTATTATATGGACAATTGAACTACTCAGACTTTCTGTTATAACTTTTATTAGATGACCCAACTGAAGATTATGTTACCAAATTAATTTAATGATTATGGGACATACCATTTGTTCATATTGTTTTTTTTTTCCAGAATATTGTGTCTTATGCTTGTACCTAATGACCATTGTACGAAACGTTTATACTTAATAGACAATTATTGTATACTGTTTATATTGAAGAATTCTCAATAAAAAGTCTTTTTTAAAAAAAAAAAATAAATCTGGAAATTGTGTAGTAAAAAATAAAAAGTCAGCATATATTTTTGGAAGCATTTATACATTGTAGTAGGTGAGTAACATTGTAAAATGCGGTTGAAAAAACACAGAGGTCCATCAAGTTCAACCAATACAAATCTAATATACTTACAAAACACCTCCAGTTGATCTTAAATGAATCCCATTAAAAAGGTGACACATTTAGCACAAGTAATCATATCCCTGAATTCTGTTCCTAGCCAGAAATGTATCCAAACCATTTTTAAACTGTAAATGTATCTTAAAGGGACACTGTACCCAAATTTTTTCTTTCGTAATTCAGAAAGAGCATGCAATTTTAAGCAACTTTCTAATTTACTCCTATTATCAATTTTTCTTTGTTCTCTTGCTATCATTATTTGAAAAAGAAGGCATCTAAGCTTCTAAGCTTTTTTTTTTTGGTTTCAGTACTCTGGACAGCACTTTTTTTTATTGGTGGATGGATTTATCCACAAATCAGCAAGGACAACCCAGGTTGTTCACTAAAAATGGGCCGGCATCTAAACTTACATTCTTGCATTTCAAATAAAGATACCAAGAGAATGAAGAAAATTTGATAATAGGAGTAAATTAGAAAGTTGCTTAAAATTTCATGCTCAATCTGAATCACGAAAGAAACATTTTGGGTACAGTGTCCCTTTAAGGTATCGGCATTCACTACCTCCTTTGGAAATGAGTTCTACAATATTATTGATCTTACAGATTAAAATTTTTTCAGTAGTAGGACATTAAATCTCCTTTCATCTACCCTTAAAGGGACACTGAACCCAAATGTTTTCTTTTGTGATTCAGATAGAGCATGCAATTTTAAGCAACTTTCTAATTTACTCCTATTAGCAAATGTTCTTCATTCTCTTGGTATCTTTATTTAAAAAGTAAGAATGTAAGTTTAGATGCCGGCCCATTTTTGGTGAACAACCTGGGTTGTTCTTGCTGATTGGTGGACACATTCATCCACCAATAAACAAGTGCTGTCCATGGTCCTGCATTTTCTTTTTCAAATAAAGATAGCAAGAGAACAAAAATAAAATAGAAAATAGGAGTAGATTAGAAAGTTGCTTAAAATTGCATGCTCTATCTGAATTACAAAAGAAAAAATGTGGGTTCAGTATTCCTTTAAATTGTGACCTCTTGTTACAAACCATTTTCTTGGAATAAACAGAGCTTCTGCCATCTCTGTATATGGGCCTTGAATATATTTATATAAAGTAATTATGTCACCTCTCAAGTGCCTTTTTTCTAGAGAAATCAGACCCAGTTTGGCTAACCTCTCCTCATAGTTTAAATTCTCCATTACCCTTATTAGCTTTGTGGCCCTTCTCTGAACTTTTTCATGGTCTGCAATGTCTTTTTTTTTTTAGATCGGTCCCCAGAACTGCACTCCATACTCAAGGTGAGGTCTTATCAGGGATTTATATAGTAACAGAATTATGCTTTCCTCCCTTGAATCAATGCCTCTTTTAATACATGCTAGTATCTTATTAGCCTTAGAAGTTGCTGCCCTGCATTGTGCACCCATCTTTAGCTTGTTATCTATTACTACTCCCAAATCCCTTTCCTCCTCTGTTTGGCTAAGTCTAGTCCCATTTATATAATAGGTTGTCTGCTTAATTACTTCCAAAATGTAGAACCTTGCATTTTCCTGTATTAAATCTAATTTTCCATTTACCTGCCCATTCTTCTAATTTTAGAAAATCCCCTTGTAAAGCAATTTCATCCTGCACTGACCTAATGACCTTACACAACTTTGTATCATAGGCAAAAATAGAGATGTCCTTGCTCCAAGTCATTAATAAAAAATATATAAAAGTACACGGTCCCTAAAAAAAAAAAAAGAAGAAAAAAGTCTTAAAACAATCTATAAAAAAAACAAAACCCAAGAACAAACAAAACACTGTTTTATTGCAGCTCACAGTAGTATGCTGGGGCTGTACATAATAAAAAAATGTGATGTCCCTGCTGATTGTCATGTACTGACAGCCAATGAAACAGATGCTCACAAATAAGAGTTTGAGAAAGAAAAATCTTGTATTTGGTCATACTAAGGACTTGCTATACAAATTGGTCATAAAAGATTAGCCATAATAAAAATATAAAGTGTCTTAAAAAAACAATAAAAAGCATTCTGACAATAAGGCACTAGGCATCTGAAAGAGCAAACTCTGCTCATTTGGAGTGTTAACATACCCTGTACCACCATACAATGTACACAGCTCATTTGTTGCAGAGGTACAAATAAGAAGATAGTCTTATGCAGCATGTTTCAAATCAATAACAAAATCAACATTCAGCATGATTAGAGGTCACATTTTAAGTGAAAATAAACGCTCAGCATTATAACAGTTCAAGAAAGTGTATATTCTCTTGACACTTCTTCTCTCCAGTTAGTAAATGTAGTGTTAAAATGTATTACAAACCAGTCAACTTTTCCAAGTTATCACAACAACCCAACCCTTTGTTTGTCCATCTTTGAAGATCTTCAATAGTCTATCCTCTATCCATTATCTGCAAAACATCATCAAGGATGGAGGGGCCCAGGTCAACTTGCAGTGAAAGGAGGGATCCAGCATGGGCAAGAATCAGTCCTTCCTGTTCCTCGGCAGTAACACCCAGCTTTGGGCAAGTTCTTTCTGGTTCTCTTGGTGGGCTCCTACTCCTTTCGTCAAGGTGAAGTCTTGGCGGTTTTGGAGGAGGAGATTGAGGAAGTGAGAGTGCCTGTGGCCCACCTATAACTGGGAGTGAGATGGCGTTCTTTAGCAGGGGTGATGGAAGATCTGGATGGCAAGGTGGTGGTGTTGAAGCAGGGGAGGGAGAGGCTGAGCTAGAGTTTGAACTAGGAAGAAGGTGGAACTTTCCTTGCAGAAACGAAACATCGCCAAAGATGTCACCCTCTCCACTACCAATGTGAATAGTGTGTCTAAAATCTCCAAGGGGTGGGCTGATCATATCTGGTGAGAGAACATCTCTTAGCTTCCCTTTACGGGTGCTTCTTTTCAGGTAAATTGGGGCCTTTGTGGACATTTCTTATATCTTCTTTTTTCTGGCCCTTAATACTGAAACATCACATTTAACTCACATTGCTGCCCCAGGACACAATTTGACAAAAATGTAACTTGTGGAAAACAGAAACTATACCATGAATTACATATATTTTTAATTTGAAAATAGTGGAATAGAAATTGTATGTAACAAGTTCCATAAAGAGCTTTCACCCAGTGAAGAATGTCAGATAACTGCTGTCCGCATCCAGCCTCTAGATTACATTTATAGAGTAAACCTGAAACAAAAAAATGAAAATATTACAAATTTGCCAAAACCCCCCTATACTATATATATATATATATATATATATATATATATATATAAATAAATCAGCCGAAATTAAACATTCTTAGATAGAGCATACACTTTAAAGTGATTACAAATGTCGACTTTAAATCCACACTATATGCGACGCTTTATTCTTAAAATAATTACCATTTAGTGATTGAAAACATCGTGCCGTTCCCCCGCCCACATCTCATACTTTTTTTCTGTTTGATGACGAATCCGGCATCAGCCAATCTTTGTGCCCCACAAGCTGGATGCCAAAGGGGGCATGGAATGACTGGATGAAGCAGGATTCTTCATCAAAGACAAATGTCAAGTATGAGATGGGGACGGAGGAAAGGCGCAATGTTTATAATCACTAAATGGTAATTATTTTAAGAATAAAGCGTCTTGAATTATTTTAATGCATAAAAGTGTCCCTGTTTTAATTAATAATTACATATAGTGTGAATTTAAAAGATGACATTTACAATCACTTTAAAACATCTTTTCAATGTATTTCTATTATTAAAGTTATTTCATTATCTTGGTATCCTTTAATGTACAGCATACCTGGGAGCATGCACACCTTAAGCACTATATAGACAAAATTGCTAGAAATGTTGTTGCAAACACTGATACCATATAGTACACATAATATGTGCATGATTCTGAGCATATATAAATATAATTGTTAACAAAGGACACCAAGAGAACAATAGAAAATTGATAGTAGAAATAAGTTGAAAACTTTTTTAATTTTTTATTCTATCTGAACCATGAAAATGTACTAAATTTATTATTTTATTATTATCCGGTATTTGTAGAGCGCTAACAGGTTCCCAAGCGCTATGAACATAGGTGGTATACAAAATAACATTTACAGCTTATCTTAGCCAAAATGGTCATAAGGTGTACGCGCCGGATGACATCGGCAAGTCTTTTGCTGAGTTTTACGAGACCCTCTACAATATCGAAAAAGTTGAGAAACCAATTATGGCATCGGTTAATGATATATCTACTTTCCTCCAAACCTTAAAGTTGCCTTTACTGTCTGAAGTGGACGGCAATAAGTTGATTGAACCTTTCTCTATATCTGAGATTAAAGAGGCAATTAAGCAGATAAAGAACAATAAAGCACCGGGCCCAGACGGGTTTACTGGTCAGTTCTACAAAAAATTAAGCCCCAAATTACAGCAAACACTATGCCAGGTTTTTAATGAGGTAAAATCAGAGGGCCACATTCTTACAGAGAACTTAAAAGCCACTATTGTTGCAATACCTAAGCCCGGGAAAGACCCCTCACTATGTTCTAATTTTCGCCCCATATCCTTATTAAACGTAGATACCAAACTAATTATAATAGCGGATAGAGTGGCACACCTGCTCCCCTCCCTGATTAAAGTTGACCAAGTCGGCTTCATTCCGGGTCGACAAGGCCCTGATAATACCCGGAGATTAATAAATATCTTCACTGAAGCCAAAAAATCTAATATACCCCTGATGGCCCTGTCGCTAGATGCCGAGAAGGCCTTTGACAGGGTCAGATGGGAGTACCTATGGGAGGTGTTGAAGGTCTTCGGATTCCCCCGACAAGCAATTGACATGATTAGGGTACTATATTCTAATCCATGCGCTAGGGTGAAAGGCATGGGATTTTGTTCCCCTAAAATTAATATCTCAAACGGCTCTAGACAGGGCTGTCCACTGTCCCCTTTAATCTTTGCCCTAGCAATGGAACCCCTGGCACAGGCCATAAGAGACTCTCCACAAATCAAAGGCGCCCCTGTGAACGATAGAGAGGAGAAAATCATTTTATATGCTGACGATGTCACAATTCTTCTCACCGATCCCACCTCCTCGATTAATTCGGTCTTCTCATTGTTGGAACAATTTGGCAGGTTTAGTTTTTATAAAGTCAATGTAACCAAAACCGAGGCATACTGTATTAATATTCCCGAAAAACAGCTTACTGTCCTACAGAGTAGTCATGACTTTCAATGGTCTTCCTCTTCCCTTACGCACTTAGGTATAAAGCTTAGTGCCAACATTAGCTCCGTGATTAAACTCAACTTCGACTCACTACTAACAGAATTACAAATTTTAACTCTTGGCTGGGACGTGTGGCCACTGTTTAAATGTCTCTACTCCCTAAGGCCCTGTATATCTTTAGATGTATTCCGCTGAACATCCCACATAACATACTCCACCAGATATTTACTAAATATGTCTGGGAGGGTAAAGCACCCAGGATTGGGCATAAGATTATGCAAAGGGAATATGCTAGAGGGGGAGTAGCCTTCCCAAATATTTTTCTATATTATGAGGCAACAAGACTCTCCCATATAGCTGCCTGGGGCCCAGGTGCAGAAAAACCGGGCTGGTATGGTTTGGAGGAGATGTCTATACCTCGGAACCTAAACCTCTCAGACGTCATATGGGTTCCTAGTTATAAGTCTATAACTAAACTAATCGCAAATCCTATTGTTCAACAAAACATTTGTCTATGACATGGCCTTAAGACATCATTCCCAGATTGCTCCGCACCCTTCCCCAATGCACCAGATGAGAGGCTTAATCTGCAATCTACCCAGTGTCCATACTGAATTCTGGGATACTGGGCAACATTCGGTATCTGAACGTTTTTACTCCAGCAACACTCTGATGTCGGTCTCACAGATCATTAATTCAATTAATGACCCCCCCCCCCCGTTGGCTGAGATTCAAATGCTATAGGTTATTGAGCCTACTAAAATCATGGGACTTCCCTAAACGAAACTTCAGACAGCTCTCTAAATGGGAGCATAGATGGCAAAGCGGACTGGGAGGTTATAATCCACTTACTTTTCATTATAGAGCTCTACTCCATGACCAATCTAAGGGTCTCCCTTGGCAGATCAAAACTTGGTGTAGAGACTTAAACTCGACACTCTCTGAACTTGATATTGATAAGGCTATAACTCTAACAAAAAAGACACTACACTGCGTGACTATTTTTGAAGGCTATATCAAACTCCTACTGAAATGGTATAGAGTCCCCACTAAACTGTCCAAGATGTTTGCGGGCTCGTCTCCATTATGCTGGCGACAATGTGGTGAGGAAGGCTCTGACCTCCACATATGGTGGAAGTGCCCGAAGTTGGTGCCTCTTTGGCGGGATGTTCAGACCTTGCTCCACTCCATGAATCTCTCTGTAACTCTAACCCCCCAATGTGTCGTCTTTCATGTGTTTGAGGACGGACTCTCTAAATATAATAAACAACTGTTAATATACATCATCTCTGCCACTAAATTGTGTATTGCTAGAGCGTGGAAGCAACTAGAGCCACCCTCATTGACTGCTGTTTGTGACATTGTGCAATTTTTTGCGACAATGGAAAAATCTGTGTATAGTTCACTTGATCGAATGGAGGACTATTGGGAGATATGGTCCAATTGGATGCAGATTCAATGATAAGTGGGGCAAGGCATCCAGAAATAGGAACTTTCTGTATATGTATACAATTTTTTTTTTCCCCCCCCCTCCCTTTCCTTTCTTCTTCTCTTCTTGACTTTCCTCTTTTCCCCTCTACTCTGGTTATCTCTCTATGCCAGAGACCGGAGAGATATAGTTGACACGCCAGGTCAGCATGATCTTTTTTCTCTTCCAACTCAAGCATATAATAGTACCCCTCAGCCCCCTTGTGGTGGGGCTGAAAGACACTAACAGGAAAAAACAAATTGAGGGTTCGATAGTCCCTAGATTTAGATGAACAGGAGCAGTGTTTCTGATATTAGTTACTCTAATTACGCGTACGAAGTTGTCTTGTTTTATTGTTCCTCATATATTAGGGGTGCCTAAAATAATCGATTCTGCGATGCATCGCGATGCAGCCTGTTAACGATGCTGCATCGATGCAGTGCAGATCAGAATCGATTCAGGGGTGACATCATCGCGCAACGTCACGTGACCCCGCCTCTCTCACATAGCAGACGAGCCGACAGCATTTGTGTCAGGATTAATCTGGTTACAGCCCCCAGCTACACCACATCAGGACTTGCTGTGCACTCTGCGCAGATATCTGACCCAGAGAGCATTACCAATAGACCTCCTCTCACATGTTCCGGTCAGGAATTTTTATGACACCTATCCTAAAGAGCCGACAGCAGCCTCATGTAAACAGTGAATCTTTTCTTGTATTATAGATTCACTGTTTACTGTTGCGGTCTCTGCTGCATGTTTCCTCTGTCAGACCCCTAGCCCAAAGGAGCATTTGAGGGTTGCTATTAGATACAGCAAGTCAAAAGTTTTACAGCAACCCTCAAATGCTCGTTTGGGCTAGGGATCTGACAGAGGAAACATGCAGCAGAGACCGCAACAGTAAACAGTGAATCTATAATACAAGAAAAGATTCACTGTTTACATGAGGCTGCTGTCGGCTCTTTAGGATAGGTGTCATAAAAATTCCTGACCGGAACATGTGAGAGGAGGTCTATTGGTAATGCTCTCTGGGTCAGGTTTCAGATGTCTGCATGTACTCCGTGAGAATGTTTGAGTGAGTACACTGCTGCTGGTTTTCCTTTGTAAAATAAATCTACACATACATATCTGTGCATATTGTAGCATTATGTTTATAAGTGCTCTTCCATCTTACACAGTTGTTTAAAAGATTATTATATATACACACACACACACACACACACTATATATATATATATATATATATATATATATATATATATATATATATATATATATATATATAGTGTGTGTATGTATAGATCTCTCTCTCTATATATATATATAAATAAATGTGTGTATGTGTATATATATATATATATATATATATATAAGTGTGTGTGTATATATATATATATATATATATATATATATATATAAAATATGGAATAGAACAAGATCATGAAAATCATAGGCAGTAATCGTGATGCATCGCGATGCATCGTAGAATCGAATCGTATCGAATCGTTACGATGATAATCGTAATCGAATCGAATCGTGAGACAAGTGAAGATGCGCAGCTCTATCATATATGTATATTGGAATTATGCTATGTTACAGATGTATGTCAGATGCACTGTCTTTGATTTATGTTTTTCTTTTTCCCTCAATAAAAAACCTTGATTAAAAATAATAATAATAAAAAAAACAGCTGGCAAGTCCTCTTGGTCCATCTTCCACAAAGATTAAACAAAACAAATTTAGTTCAGAAAAAACTGCAGAAAAGAAGGCCCCCAAAAACAAAATTTATGCTTACCTGATAAATTTCTCTCTTGCGATGTATCGAGTCCACGGATTCATCCAATACTTGTGGGATATTCTCCTTCCCAACAGGAAGTGGCAAAGAGAGCACCCACAGCAGAGCTGTCTATATAGCTCTTCCCCTAACTCCACCCCCCAGTCATTCGACCGAAGTTTAAGAAGAAAAAGGAGAAACTATAGGGTGCAGAGGTGACTGAAGTTTTTTAATAAAATATATTATCTGTCCTAAATAGACAGGGCGGGCCGTGGACTCGATACATCGCAAGAGAAAGACATTTATCAGGTAAGCATAAATTTTGTTTTCTCTTGCAAGATGTATCGAGTCCACGGATTCATCCAATACTTGTGGGATACCAATACCAAAGCCTTAGGACACGGATGAAGGGAGGGACAAGACAGGTACCTAAACGGAAGGCACCACTGCTTGTAGAACCTCTCTCCCAAAAATAACCTCTGAAGAAGCAAAAGTATCAAGCAAAGACCAAGTCGCCGCCTTACAAATCTGTTCAACAGAAGCCTCATTTTTAAAAGCCCATGTGGAAGCCACCGCTCTAGTAGAGTGAGCTGTAATCCTTTCAGGAGGCTGCTGGCCAGCAGTCTCATAAGCCAAACGGATGATGGTTTTCAGCCAAAAAGAAAGAGGTTGCCATAGCTTTCTGACCTCTTCACTTTCCAGAATAGACAACAAACAACGAAGATGTTTGACGGAAATCTTTAGTTGCTTGCAAATAGAACTTTAAAGCACGAACCACGTCTAGGTTGTGCAACAGACGTTCCTTCTTGGAAGAAGGATTAGGACACAGAAGGAACCACAATCTCCTGGTTGATATTCCTATTAGAAACAACCTTAGGAAGGAATCCAGGCTTGGTACGCAAAACCACCTTATCCGCATGGAAAACCAGAAAAGGGGAGTCACACTGTAAAGCAGATAATTCAGAAACTCTTCGAGCCGAAGAGATAGCTACTAAAAACAGAACTTTCCAAGATAGAAGCCTAATATCTATGGAATGCAAAGGTTCAAACGGAACCCCTTGAAGAACCTTAAGAACTAAAACACAGGCTTGATTCTAACTAAAGCCTGACAAAACGCCTGAACGTCTGGAACATCTGCCAGGCGCTTGTGTAAAAGAATAGACAAAGCAGATATCTGTCCTTTTAAGGAACTAGCTGATAATCCCTTCTCCAATCCTTCTTGGAGAAAAGACAATATTCTAGGAATCCTAATCTTACTCCATGAGTAACCCTTGGATTCACACCAATAAAGATATTTACGCCATATCTTATGATAGATTTTCCTGGTGACAGGCTTTCTAGCCTGAATCAAGGTATCAATGACCGACTCAGAGAAACGAAGCTTTGATAAAATCAAACGTTCAATCTCCAAGCAGTCAGACGCAGAGAAATTAGATTTGGATGCTTGAATGGACCCTGAATTAGAAGGTCCTGCCTCAGCGGCAGAGTCCACGGTGGAACGGATGAAATGTCCACCAGATCTGCATACCAAGTCCTGCGTGACCACGCAGGTGCTATCAAAATCACTGAAGCTCTCTCCTGCTTGATTCTTGCAATAAGACGCGGAAGGAGAGGGAATGGTGGAAACACATAAGCCAGGTTGAAGGACCAGGGCACTGCTAGAGCATCTATCAGTACTGCCTGAGGATCCCTTGACCTGGAACAAGGAAGCTTGGCGTTCTGGCGAGACGCCATGAGATCCAATTCTGGTATGCCCCATAGCTGAATCAGTTGGGCAAATACCTCCGGATGGAGTTCCCACTCCCCGGGATGAAGAGTTTGACGACTTAGGAAATCCGCCTCCCAGTTCTCTACCCCTGGGATATGGATTGCTTAAAGATGGCAAGAGTGAGTCTGCCCATCAGATTATTTTGGAAACCTCTATCATCGCTAGAGAACTCCGTGTTCTTGATGATTGATATAAGCTACAGTAGTGATGTTGTCCGACTGAAATCTGATGAATTTGGCCGCAGCCAGTTGAGGCCACGCCTGAAGCGCATTGAATATCGCTCTCAGTTCTAGGATGTTTATCGGGAGGAGAGCCTCCTCCTGAGTCCATAAACCCTGTGCTTTCAGGGAGTTCCAGACTGCACCCCAGCCCAGTAGGCTGGCATCTGTCGTTACTATGACCCACTCTGGCCTGCGGAAACACATTCCCCGGGACAGGTGAACCTGTGACAACCACCAGAGAAGAGAATCTCTGGTCTCCTGATCCAGATGTATCTGAGATAAATCTGCATAATCCCCATTCCACTGTTCGAGCATGCATAGTTGCAGTGGTCTGAGGTGTAGGCGAGCAAATGGAACTATGTCCATTGCCGCTACCATTAGTCCGATTACCTCCATACACTGAGCCACTGACAGCCGAGGAATGGAATGAAGAGCTCGGCAGGTGGTTACAAGTTTCGATTTCCTGACCTCCGTCGGAGTCCCTAGGAAGGAAACTCTTGTGAGGGGGAAGAGAGAACTCTTTTTTTATGTTCACCTTCCACCCATGAGATCTCAGAAAAGCCAACACGACGTCCATGTGAGACTTGGCTAGTTGGAAAGTCGACGCTTGAATTAAGATGTCGTCTAGATAAGGCGCCACTGCTATGCCCTGCGGTCCTAGAACCGCCAGAAGGGACCCTAGCACCTTTGTGAAAATTCTGGGAGCCGTGGCCAACCCGAAGGGAAGGGCCACAAACTGGTAATGACTGTCCAGAAAGGCGAACCTGAGAAATTGGTGATGATCTCTGTGAATAGGGATGTGCAGATACGCATCCTTTAAGTACACAGTGGTCATATATTGACCTTCCTGGATCAGTGGCAGAATAGTCCGAATAGTCTATATTTTGAAAGATGGGACTCTGTGGTTCCCAAAAAAGACCAATCTTGGATCTCAAGATTCTAAACAAATTCCTCAAACAGGTTTGAGTAAAAACCTAGCCCTTGTTCCGCTTATGGAACTGGGTGAATCACTCCCATGGTATGTAGGTCTTCTACACAGCGTAAAAACGCTTCACTTTTTGTCTGGTTTGCAGACAATTGAGAAATGTGAAATCTCCCCCTTTGGGGGGAATCTTTGAAGTCCAGAAGATATCCCTGGGAAACAATTTCTAAAGCCCAGGAATCGTGAACATCTCTTGCCCAAGCCTGAGCGAAGAGAGAGTCTGCCCCCTACTAGATCCGGTCCCGGATCTGGGGCTACCCCTTCATGCTGTCTTGGAGGCAAGCTGCAGGCTTCTTGGCCTGTTGACCCTTGTTCCAAGCTTGGTTAGGTCTCCAGACTGACTTGGATTGAGCAAAGTTAACCTCTTGCTTTGCAGCAGGGGAAGAGGAAGCGGGACCACCCTTGAAGTTTCGAAAGGAACGAAAATTATTTTGTTTGGTCCTCATTTTATTTGTTTTATCCTGAGGGAGGGCATGGCCTTTCCCTCCAGTGATGTCTGAAATAATCTCCTTCAGTTCAGGCCCAAATAGGGTCTTTCCTTTGAAAGGGATGTTCAAAAGTTTAGATTTTGACAACACATCAGATGACCAGGACTTAAGCCATAACGCTCTGCGCGCTAAAATGGCAAAACCTGAATTCTTTGCCGCTAATTTAGCCAGTTGAAAAACGCCATCTGTAATGAAAGAATTAGCCAGCTTAAGAGCCTTAATTCTATCTATATCATCATCTAATGGGGTCTCCATCTGAAGAGCCTCTTCCAGATCCTCGAACCAAAAAGCAGCTGCAGTAGTTACAGGAACAATGCACGCAATAGGTTGGAGAAGAAAACCTTGATGAACAAATATTTTCTTTAGGAGACCCTCTAATTTTTTTATCCATAGGATCTTTGAAAGCACAACTGTCTTCAATAGGTATAGTTGTACGCTTGGCGAGAGTAGAAAACATAATTTATGTAAGAACTTACCTGATAAATTCATTTTTTCATATTAGCAAGAGTCCATGAGCTAGTGACGTATGGGATATACATTCCTACCAGGAGGGGCAAAGTTTCCCAAACCTCAAAATGCCTATAAATACACCCCACACCACACCCACAATTCAGTTTAACGAATAGCCAAGAAGTGGGGTGATAAGAAAGGAGCGAAAGCATCAAAAATAAGGAATTGGAATAATTGTGCTTTATACAAAAAAATCATAACCACCACAAAAAAAGGGTGGGCCTCATGGACTCTTGCTAATATGAAAGAAATGAATTTATCAGGTAAGTTCTTACATAAATTATGTTTTCTTTCATGTAATTAGCAAGAGTCCATGAGCTAGTGACGTATGGGATAGCAGATACCCAAGATGTGGAACTTCCACGCAAGAGTCACTAGAGAGGGAGGGACAAAATAAAGACAGCCAATTCCGCTGAAAAAATAATCCACAACCCAAATCAAAAAGTTTTAATCTTATAATGAAAAAAACTGAAATTATAAGCAGATGAATCAAACTGAAACAGCGGCCTGAAGTACTTTTCTACCAAAAACTGCTTCAGGAGAAGAAAAAACATCAAAATGGTAGAATTTAGTAAAAGTATGCAAAGAAGACCAAGTTGCTGCTTTGCAAATCTGATCAACAGAAGCTTCATTCCTAAAAGCCCAGGAAGTAGAAACTGACCTAGTAGAATGAGCCGTTATCCTTTGAGGCGGGGACTTACCCGACTCTACATAAGCATGATGACTCAAAGACTTTAACCAAGATGCCAAAGAAATGGCAGAAGCCTTCTGACCTTTCCTGGAACCAGAAAAGATAACAGACTAGAAGTCTTTCTAAAACCTTTAGTAGCTTCAACATAATATTTCAAAGCTCTTACTACATCCAAAGAATGTAAAGATCTCTCCATAGAATTCTTAGGATTAGGACACAATGAAGGGACAACAATTTCTCTACTAATGTTGTTAGAATTCACAACCTTAGGTAAAAATTTAAATGAAGTCCGCAACACCGCCTTATCCCAATGAAAAATCAGAAAAGGAGATTCACAAGAAAGAGCAGATAACTCAGAAACTCTTCTAGCAGAAGAGATGGCCAAAAGGAACAACACTTTCCAAGAAAGTAATTTAATATCCAGAGAATGCATAGGTTCAAACGGAGGAGCCTGTAAAGCCCTCAGAACCAAATTAAGACTCCAAGGAGGAGAGATTGACTTAATGACAGGCTTGATACGAACCAAAGCCTGTACAAAACAATGAATATCAGGATGATTAGCAATCTTTCTGTGAAAAAGAACAGAAAGAGCATAGATCTGACCTTTCAAAGAGCTTGCAGACAAACCTTTATCCAAACCATCCTGAAGAAACTGTAAAATCCTAGGAATTCTAAAAGAATGCCAAGAGAATTTATGAGAAGAACACCAAGAAATGTAAGTCTTCCAGACTCGGTAATAAATCTTTCTAGACACAGACTTACGAGCCTGTATCATAGTATTAATCACTGAGTCAGAGAAACCTCTCTGACTAAGAATCAAGCGTTCAATCTCCATACCTTCAAATTTAATGATTTGAGATCATGATGGAAAAATGGGCCTTGAGATAGAAGGTCTGGCCTTAACGGACGTGTCCAAGGTTGGAAACTTGCCATCCGAACGAGATCCGCATACCAAAACCTGTAAGGCCATGCTGGAGCCACCAGCAATACAAACGAACGTTCCATTAGAATTTTGGAAATAACTTTTGGAAGAAGAACTAGAGGCGGAATGATATAAGCAGGTTGATAATTCCAAGGAAGCGACAACGCGTCCACTGCTTCCGCCTGAGGATCCCTGGATCTGGATACCTGGGAAGTTTCTTGTTTAGATGAGAGGCCATCAGATCTATTTCTGGAAGTCCCCAGATTTGAACAATCTGAAGAAAAACCTCTGGGTGAAGAGACCATTCGCCCGGATGTAACGTCTGGCGACTGAGATAATCCGCTTCCCAATTGTCTACACCTGGGATGTGAACCGCAGAGATTAGACAGGAGCTGGATTCCGCCCATACAAGTATCCGAGATACTTCTTTCATAGCCAGAGGACTGTGAGTCCCCCCCTTGATGATTGACATACGCCACGGTTGTGACATTGTCTGTCTGAAAACAAATTAACAATTCTCTCTTCAGAAGAGGCCAGAACTGAAGAGCTCTGAAAATCGCACGGAGTTCCAAAACGTTGATTGGTAATGTCACCTCCTGAAATTCCCAAACCCCCTGCGCTGTCAGAGATCCCCATACAGCTCCCCAACCTGAAAGACTCGCATCTGTTGAGATCACAGTCCAGGTTGGATGAACAAAAGAGGCCCCATGAATTAAACGATGGTGATTCAACCACCAAGTCAGAGAAGATCGAACATTGGGATTTAAGGATATTAATTGTGATATCTTTGTATAATCTCTGCACCACTGGTTCAGCATACAAAGCTGGTGAGGTCTCATGTGAAAGCGAGCAAAGGGGATCGCGTCTGATGCAGCAGTCATGAGACCTAGAATTTCCATGCACAAAGCTACCGAAGGGAATGATTGAGACTGAAGGTTTCGACAAGCTGAAACCAACTTCAGACGTCTCTTTTCTGTTAGAGACAAAGTCATGGACACTGAATCTATTTGAAAACCCAAAAAGGTTACCTTGTCTGAGGAATCAAGGAACTCTTTGGTAAATTGATCCTCCAACCATGTCTTTGAAGAAACAACACAAGTTGATTCGTATGAGATTCTGCAGAATGTAAAGACTGAGCAAGTACCAAGATATCGTCCAAATAAGGAAATACCGCAATACCCTGTTCTCTGATTACAGAGAGAAGGGCACCGAGAACCTTTGATCCTTGGAGCTGTTGCTAGGCCAAACGGAAGGGCAACAAACTGGTAATGCTTGTCTAGAAAAGAGAATCTCAGGAACTGATAGTGATCTGGATGAATTGGAATATGAAGATATGCATCCTGTAAGTCTATTGTAGACATATAATGCCCTTGCTGAACAAAAGGCAGAATAGTCCTTATAGTCACCATTTTGAATGTTGGTATCCTTACATAACGATTCAATATTTTTAGATCCAGAACTGGTCTGAAGGAATTCTCCTTCTTTGGTACAATGAATAGATTTGAGTAAAACCCCAGACCCCATTCCAGAACTGGAACTGGCACAATTACTCCAGCCAACTCTAGGTCTGAAACACATTTCAGAAATACCTGAGCCTTCACTGGGTTTACTGGAATGCGTGAGAGAAAAAATCTTCTCACAGGCGGCCTTACCTTGAAACCTATTCTGTACCCTAAACAATGTTCTGAATCCAAAGACTGTGAATCGAATTGATCCAAAATCGTAACCTGCCCCCTACCAGCTGTGCTGGAATGAGGGCCGCACCTTCATGCGGATTTGGGAGCTGGTTTTGACTTTCTAAAAGGCTTGGATTTATTCCAGACTGGAGAAGGTTTCCAAACGGAAACCGTTCCTTTAGGGGAAGGGTCAGGCTTCTGTTCTTTATTCTGACGAAAGGAACGAAAACGATTAGCAGCCCTATATTTACCTTTAGATTTTTTTTCCTGAGGCAAAAAGGTTCCTTTCCCCCCCAGTAACAGTTGAAATTATAGAATCCAACTGTGAACCAAATAATTTATTACCTAGGAAAGAAAGAGAAAGCAAAGTTGACTTAGAAGTCATATCTGCATTCCAAGATTTAAGCCATAAAGCTCTTCTAGCTAAAATAGCTAAAGACATATACCTGACATCAATTCTAATGATATCAAAAATGGCATCACAAATAAAGTTATTAGCATGTTGAAGAAGTTTAACAATGCTATAAGCATTATGGTCTGACACTTGTTGCGCTAAATCCTCCAACCAGAAAGTGGAAGCTGCAGCAACATCAGCCAAAGAAATAGCAGGTCTAAGAAGATTACCTGAACATAAATAAGCTCTCCTTAGAAAGGATTCAAGCTTCCTATCTAAAGGATCCTTAAAGGAAGTACTATCCGCCGTAGGAATAGTAGTACGTTTAGCAAGAGTAGAGATAGCCCCATCAACTTTAGGGATTTTGTCCCAAAATTCTAATCTATCAGATGGCACAGGGTACAATTTCTTAAACCTTGGAGAAGGAGTAAATGAAGTACCCAGACTATACCATTCCCTAGAAATAACTTCTGAAATAGCATCAGGAACTGGAAAAACTTCTACTTAACTACATGAGGTTTAAAAACTGAATTTAAACGCTTAGTAGATTTAGTATCAAGAGGACTAGACTCCTCCATATCTAATGCAATCAACACTTCTTTAAGTAAACGAATAAACTCCATCTTAAATAAATATGAAGATTTATCAGTGTCAATATCTGAAGCAGAATCTTCTGAACCAGATAGATCCTCATCAGAAACATTTAAGTCAGAATGATGGCGGTCACTTAAAATTCATCTGAAATATGAGAAGTACGTTTACTGGAAGGAATAACAGACAGAGCCTTCCTAATAGAATTAGAAACAAATTCTTTTACATTAACAGGGACATCCTGAACATTAGATGTTGAAGGAAAAACAACAGGTAAAGGATTATTACTAATGGAGACACTATCTGCGTTAGAAAGTTTATCATGACAACTAACACAAACTACAGCCGGAGGAACAGTTACCAAAAGTTTACAACAAATGCACTTAACTTAGGTAGAACCAGCATCAGGCAGCGTCTTTCCAGAAGTAGATTCTTATCCAGGGTCAGGTTGTGACATCTTGCAATATGTAATAGAAAAAACAACATATAAAGCAAAATTATCAAATTCCATAAATGACAGTTTCAGGAATGGGAAAAGATGCAAAATAAACAAGCCTCTAGCAACCAGAAGCAATGAAAAAGTGAGACTTAAATAATGTGAAAAAAAGGTGAAGACCAGAATGACGCCCACATTTTTTGGCGCCAAGTATGACGCCCACATTATTGGCGCCAAATACAACGCCCAGTATGACGCCACATCCTCTGACGTAAAAACCATGCCCGCATTTTTTGGCGGAAAAAACGTCTGAAACACACATACGTCAAAAAATGACGCAACCACGAACAAACTTCCGGCGTCAACTATGGCGCCGGAAATGACAGAATTTTGCGCCAAAAATGACGCAATAAATTGAAGCATTTTCTGCCCCCGCAAGCCTAACAGCCCGCAGGGAAAAAAGTCAATTGAAAATTTTTAAGGTAAGGAAAAAATTATTTATTCATATGCATTATCCCAAATAATGAAACTGACAGTCTGAATGAAGGAATACTGATTATCCTGAATCATGGCAAATATAAGTTTAAACATATATTTAGAACTTTACATATAAAGTGCCCAACCATAGCTTAGAGTGTCATAAATAAAATAAGACTTACTTACCCTAAGACACTCATCTACATATAGTAGATAGCCAAACCAGTACTGAAACGAGAATCAGTAGAGGTAATGGTATATAACATAATTTATGCTTACCTGATAAATTTATTTCTCTTGTAGTGTATCCAGTCCACGGATCATCCATTATTTGTGGGATATTCTCCTTCCCAACAGGAAGTTGCAAGAGGATCACCCACAGCAGAGCTGCTATATAGCTCCTCCCCTCACTGCCATATCCAGTCATTCGACCGAAACAAGCCGAGAAAGGAGAAACCATAGGGTGCAGTGGTGACTGTAGTTTAATTAAAATTTAGACCTGCCTGAAAAGGACAGGGCGGGCCGTGGACTGGATACACTACAAGAGAAATAAATTTATCAGGTAAGCATAAATTATGTTTTCTCTTGTTAAGTGTATCCAGTCCACGGATCATCCATTACTTGTGGGATACCAATACCAAAGCTAAAGTACACGGATGATGGGAGGGACAAGGCAGGGATTAAGCGGAAGGAACCACTGCCTGTAGAACCTTTCTCCCAAAAACAGCCTCCGAAGAAGCAAAAGTATCAAATTTGTAAAATTTGGAAAAAGTATGAAGGGAAGACCAAGTTGCAGCCTCGCAAATCTGTTCAACAGAGGCCTCATTTTTAAAGGCCCAGGTGGAAGCCACAGCTCTAGTAGAATGAGCTGTAATCCTTTCAGGAGGCTGCTGTCCAGCAGTCTCATAGGCTAAACGGATTATACTCCGAAGCCAAAAAGAAAGAGAGGTTGCCGAGGCCTTCTGACCTCTCCTCTGTCCAGAGTAAACAACAAACAGGTTAGATGTTTGGCGAAAATCTTTAGTAGCCTGTAAGTAAAACTTCAAGGCACGGACTACGTCTAGATTATGCAAAAGACGTTCCTTCTTTGAAGAAGGATTAGGACATAATGATGGAACAATTATCTTGATTGATATTCTTGATAGAAACCACCTTAGGTAAAAACCCAGGTTTTGTACGCAGAACAATATCTGAATGAAAGATCAGATAAGGAGAATCACAATGTAAGGCAGATAACTCAGACTCTTCGAGCCGAGGAAATAGCCATCAGAAAAAGAACTTTCCATGATAGAAGTTTGATATCAATAGAATGAAGGGGTTCAAACGGAACCCCTTGAAGAACTTTAAGAACCAAGTTTAAGCTCCATGGAGGAGCAACAGGTTTAAACACAGGCTTAATTCTAACTAAAGCCTGACAAAATGCCTGAACGTCTGGAACTTCTGCCAGACGCTTGTGTAAAAGAATAGACAGAGCAGAAATCTGTCCCTTTAAAGAACTAGCCGATAATCCTTTGTCCAAACCCTCTTGGAGAAAGGACAATATCCTAGGAATCCTAACCCTACTCCATGAGTAATTCTTGGATTCACACCAATGAAGATATTTATGCCATATCTTGTGGTAAATTTTCCTGGTGACAGGCTTTCGTGCCTGTATTAAGGTATCAATTACTGACTCGGAGAAGCCACGCTTTGATAGGATCAAGCGTTCAATCTCCATGCAGTCAGTCTCAGAGAAAGTAGATTCGGATGATTGAAAGGACCTTGTATTAGAAGGTCTTGTCTCAGAGGCAGAGTCCATGGTGGAAAGGATGACATGTCCACTAGGTCTGCATACCAGGTCCTGCGTGGCCACGCAGGCACTATCAATATCACCGATGCTCTTTCCTGTTTGATTTTGGCAATCAGACGAGGGAGCAGAGGAAACAGTGGAAACACATAAGCCAGGTTGAAGAACCAAGGCGCTGCTAGAGCATCTATCAGTGCCGCTTCTGGGTCCCTGGACCTGGATCCGTAACAAGGAAGCTTGGCGTTCTGGCGAGACGCCATGAGATCCAATTCTGGTTTGCCCCAACGGAGAACCAATTGAGCAAACACCTCTGGATGGAGTTCCCATTCCCCCGGGATGAAAAGTCTGACGACTTAGAAAATCCGCCTCCCAGTTCTCTACACCTGGGATATGGATCACTGACAGGTGGCAAGAGTGAGTCTCTGCCCAGCGAATTATCTTGGAGACTTCTGACATCGCTAGGGAACTCCTGGTTCCCCCTTGATGGTTGATGTAAGCCACAGTCGTGATGTTGTCCGACTGAAATCTGATGAACCTCAGTGTTGCTAGCTGAGGCCAAGCCAGAAGAGCATTGAATATTGCTCTTAACTCCAGAATATTTATTGGGAGGAGTTTCTCCTCCTGAGTCCATGAACCCTGAGCCTTCAGGGAGTTCCAGACTGCACCCCAACCTAGAAGGCTGGCATCTGTTGTTACAATTGTCCAATCTGGTCTGCGAAAGGTCATACCCTTGGACAGATGGGCCCGAGATAACCACCAGAGAAGAGAATCTCTGGTTTCCTGATCCAGATTTAGTAGAGGGGACAAATCTGTGTAATCCCCATTCCACTGACTGAGCATGCATAATTTCAGCGGTCTGAGATGCAGGCGCTCGAATGGCACTATGTCCATCGCCGCTACCATTAAGCCGATTACTTCCATGCACTGAGCCACCGTGAGGCGCGGAATGGAGTGAAGAACACGGCAAGCATTTAGAAGTTTTGATAACCTGGACTCCGTCAGGTAAATTTTCATTTCTACAGAATCTATTAGAGTCCCTAGGAAGGAAACCCTCGTGAGAGGAGATAGAGAACTCTTTTCTTCATTCACTTTCCACCCATGCGACCTCAGGAATGCCAGAACTATCTCTGTATGAGATTTGGCAATTTGAAAGCTTGACGCCTGTATCAGAATATCATCCAGGTAAGGAGCCACCGCTATGCCTTGCGGTCTTAGGACCGCCAGAAGTGAGCCCAGAACCTTTGTAAAAATTCTTGGGGCTGTAGCCAACCCGAATGGAAGAGCTACAAATTGGTAATGCCTGTCTAGAAAGGCAAACCTCAGGAACTGATGATGATTCTTGTGAATCGGAATGTGAAGGTAGGCATCCTTTAAGTCCACTGTGGTCATGTACTGACCCTCTTGGATCATGGGTAAAATGGTTCGAATAGTTTCCATCTTGAATGGCGGAACTCTGAGGAATTTGTTTAGGATCTTTAAATCCAAAATTGGTCTGAAGGTTCCCTCTTTTTTGGGAACCACAAACAGATTTGAATAAAACCCCTGTCCATGTTCCGTCCGCGGAACTGGATGGATCACTCCCATTACAAGGAGATCTTGAACGCAGCTTAGGAATGCCTCTTTCTTTATCTGGTTTGCAAATAATCTTGAAAGGTGAAATCTCCCTTGTGGAGGAGAAGCTTTGAAGTCCAGAAGATATCCCTGAGATATGATCTCCAACGCCCAGGGATCCTAAACATCTCTTGCCCACGCCTGGGCGAAGAGAGAGAGTCTGCCCCCTACTAGATCCGTTGTCGGATAGGGGGCCGCTCCTTCATGCTGTCTTAAGAGGCAGCAGCAGGCTTTCTGGCCTTCTTGCCCTTGTTCCAGGACTGGTTAGGTTTCCAGGCCTGCTTGGATTGAGCAAAAGTTCCCTCTTGTTTTGAAGCAGAGGAAGTTGATGCTGCACCTGCCTTGAAATTTCGAAAGGCACGAAAATTAGACTGTTTGGCCTTTGATTTGGCCCTGTCCTGAGGAAGGGTATGACCCTTACCTCCAGTAATGTCAGCAATAATTTCTTTCAAACCAGGCCCGAATAAGGTCTGCCCCTTGAAAGAAATGTTGAGTAATTTAGACTTTGAAGTCACATCAGCTGACCAGGATTTGAGCCATAGCGCCCTACGCGCCTGGATGGCGAATCCAGAATTCTTAGCCGTTAGTTTAGTCAAATGAACAATGGGATCAGAAACAAATGAGTTAGCTAGCTTAAGAGTTCTAAGCTTGTCAACAATTTCAGTCAATGGAGCTGTATGGATGGCCTCTTCCAGGGCCTCAAACCAGAATGCCGCCACAGCAGTGACAGGTGCAATGCATGCAAGGGGCTGTAAAATAAAACCTTGTTGAATAAACATTTTCTTAAGGTAACCCTCTAATTTTTTTATCCATTGGATCTGAAAAAGCACAACTGTCCTCAACCGGGATAGTGGAACGCTTTGCTAAAGTAGAAACTGCTCCCTCCACCTTAGGGACAGTCTGCCATAAGTCCCGTGTAGTGGCATCTATTGGAAACATTTTTCTAAATATAGGAGGTGGGGAAAAGGGCACACCAGGCCTATCCCACTCCTTACTAATAATTACTGTAAAACATCAGTACTCACCGGCACTGCATAGTATTTATCCAGCCTACACAATTTCTCTGGCACTGCAATTGTGTCACAGTCATTCAGAGCAGCTAATACCTCACCAAGCAATACACTGAGGTTCTCAAGCTTAAATTTAAAATTAGAAATCTCTGAATCAGGTCTCCCCGATTCAGAGACGTCACCCACAGACTGAAGCTCTCCGTCCTCAGGTTCTGCATATTGTGACGCAGTATCAGACATGGCTCTTACAGCATCTACGCGCTCTGTATCTCGTCTAACCCCAGAGCTATCGCGCTTGCCTCTCAATTCAGGCAATCTGGATAATACCTCTGACAGGGTATTATTCATGATTGCAGCCATGTCCTGCAAAGTAATCGCTATGGGCGTCCCTGATGTACTTGGCGCCATATTAGCGTGCGTCCCTTGAGCGGGAGGCGAAGGGTCCGACACGTGGGGAGAGTTAGTTGGCATAACTTCCCCCTCGACAGACCCCTCTGGTGACAATTCTTTTATAGATAAAGACTGATCTTTACTGTTTAAGGTGAAATCAATACATTTAGTACACATTCTCCTATGGGGCTCCACCATGGCTTTTAAACATAATGAACAAGTATCCTGTTTCAGACATGTTTGTACAGACTAGCAATGAGACTAGCAAGCTTGGAAAACACTTTAAAGCAAGTTAACAAGCAATATAAAAAAACGTTACTGTGCCTTTAAGAGAAACAAATTTTTACAAAATTTGAAATAACAGTGAAAAAAGGCAGTTACACTAACAAAATTTTTACAGTGTATGCAACAAGTCAGCAGAGCATTGCACCCACTTGCAAATGGATGATTAACCCCTTAATAACAAAAACTGAATAATAAATGACAAAAACGTTTTTTTAAACACAGTCACAACAACTGCCACAGTCTACTGTGATTGTTACCCTCCTCAAACACGACTTTGAAGCCTTTTGAGCCCTTCAGAGATGTCCTGGATCATGCAGGAAGAAGCTGAATGTCTCTGTCAGTATTTTTAGCTGCACAGAAAAGCACTAAAATAGGCCCTTCCCACTCATATTGCAACAGTGGAAAGCCTCAGGAACTGTTTCTAGGCAAAAATCAAACCAGCCATGTGGAAAAAAACTAGGCCCCAATAAGTTTTGTCACCAAACATATATAAAAACGATTAAACATGCCAGCAAACGTTTTATATTACACTTTTATAAGAGTATGTATCTCTATTAATAAGCCTGATACCAGTCGCTATCACTGCATTTAAGGCTTTACTTACATTAATCCGGTATCAGCAGCATTTTCTAGCAAATTCCATCCCTAGAAAAATATTAACTGCACATACCTTATTGCAGGAAAACCTGCACGCCATTCCCTCTCTGAAGTTACCTCACTCCTCAGAATATGTGAGAACAGCAATGGATCTTAGTTACTTCTGCTAAGATCATAGAAATCACAGGCAGATTCTTCTTCTAATGCTGCCTGAGATGAAACAGTACACTCCGGTACCATTTAAAAATAACAAACTTTTGATTGAAGTTAAAAAACTAACTATAATACACCACTCTCCTCTTACTACGTCCATCTTTGTTGAGAGTTGCAAGAGAATGACTGGATATTTCAGTGAGGGGAGGAGCTATATAACAGCTCTGCTGTGGGTGATCCTCTTGCAACTTCCTGTTGGGAAGAATATCCCACAAGTAATGGATGATCCGTGGACTGGATACACTTAACAAGAGAAAAGAGTATATCGTCGATCTGAAAAGGGAGGTAGAAGAAATCTCTACGACCGATAACAGAGAACCTATGAAATAGATCCCCTAGAGGAAGACCATTGTATTCAAATAGGCAATACTCTCTTCACATCCCTCTGACATTCACTGCACTCTGAGAGGAAAACCGGGCTTCAGCCTGCTGCGAAGCGCATATCAACGAAGAATCTAGCACAAACTTACTTCACCACCTCCATGGGAGGCAAAGTTTGTAAAACTGAATTGTGGGTGTGGTGAGGGGTGTATTTATAGGCATTTTGAGGTTTGGGAAACTTTGTCCCTCCTGGTAGGAATGTATATCCCATACGTCACTAGCTCATGGAGTCTTGCTAATTACATGAAAGAAATAGCTCCCTCCACCTTAGGGACCGTCTGCCACGAGTCCCGCATGGTGTCAGATATGGGGAACATTTTCTTAAAAACAGGAGGGGGAGCAAACGGAATACCTGGTCTACCCCACTCCCTAGTGACAATGTTCGCAATCCTCTTAGGGACCGGAAAAACATCAGTGTAAACAGGAACCTCTAGGTATTTGTCCATTTTACACAATTTCTCTGGAACCACAATAGGGTCACAATCATCCAGAGTCGCTAATACCTCACTGAGCAACAAGCGGAGGTGTTCTAGCTTAAATTTAAAGGCCGTCATATCAGAGTCTGTTTGAGGGAGCGTCTTACCTGAATCAGAAATCTCTCCCTCAGAGAGCAAATCCCTTACCCCTACTTCAGAACATTGTGAGGGTATATCGGATACGGCTACTAAAGCATCAGAAGGCTCAGCATTTGTTCTTAACCCAGAGCTGTCAAGCTTCCCTTGTAACCCAGGCAGTTTAGATAAAACCTCTGTGAGGGTAGTATTCATAACTGCGGCCATGTCTTGTAAGGTAAATGAAGTAGACGCACTAGAGGTACTTGGCGTCACTTGTGCGGGTGTTACTGGTTGTGACACTTGGGGAGAGCTAGATGGCATAACCTCATTTCTTTCTGTCTGAGAATCCCCTAGCGCTATATTTTTAAGTGCTACAATATGCTCTTTAAAATTTATAGACATATCAGTGCAAGTGGGACACATTCTAAGGGGGGTTCCACAATGACTTCTAAACACATTGAACAAGGAGTTTCCTTGATGTCAGACATGTTTAACAGGCTAGTAATGAAACAAGCAAGCTTGGAAAACACTTTATTCAAAGTAAAAACAACAATTAGAAAAAACGGTACTGTACCTTAAAGAGAAAAAAAGTGCACACGTTCTGCAAAACAGTGTAAAAATGCAGTAAACTTTTCAAAATTTTTACAGTGTATTCTTAAAGCTTTAGTAAGATTGCCCTACCAGCAAAATAAACATTTAACCTCTTAATGTAAAAACCGGATTGACAAACGTCAAAAAATGGTCAGCACCTTGCCACAGCTCTGCTGTGGCACCTACCTGCCCTTAGGGATTGATTTTGTGGGAAAAATACTTCTTTTTGGCCCTCAAATTACAGCAGGACCCTCCGGTGTAGCAGCTTGATGTCTTGCCATGAAAAAAACAACTGCGCATCTGAAGCGCGAAAATAGGCCCCTCCCACCTCACTCGATGTCTGTGGGGCCTTAAAGAAACACATTGAAGCGTTTCTAAGCTAGCCATGTGGGTTAATAAACCTTAAATAAGGCAAATGAACCTCCAAAAGTCCCTTAAAAACGTTTATCTCCTAATAAAACGTTAGCCTTTTATAAGTGTCAACCACTATTAATTTAGCCCTTTATGCAAGCTGGTAATTTCACACTAAGTCTCTGAATACAGCTTACCCTTCCCTCATGAGGATATTGTCAGCCTTTTCTAGAAATATCAGTTTGTCTAGGAAAAAAATGACTGAACATACCTCAGTGCAGTTTAGCATGCAAACCGTTACCCAACTGGAGTTTCCTGTACTCCTCAGCCTCTGTGGGAACAGCAGTGGATCTTAGTTACAAAGTGCTAAGATCATCATCCTCCATGTAGAAATCTTCATCTCTTTTCTGCTCGAGAGTAAATAGTACACACCGGAACCATTTAAAATAAACTCTTGCTTGAGACAATAAAAACTAACATTTTTGTCGCCACAATCACTTTACCCTTCCTATTGCTTAGAGCCGGCAGAGGATGACTGGGGGGTGGAGTTAGGGGAGGAGCTATATAGACAGCTCTGCTGTCGGTGCTCTCTTTCCCACTTCCTGTTGGGAAGGAGAATATCCCACAAGTATTGGATGAATCCGTGGACTCGATACATCTTGCAAGAGAAATAAAAACGTTACTATCCCTTTAAGAAATAACGTTAACCAAAAAACATAATTTATGCTTACCTGATAAATTTATTTCTCTTGTGGTGTATCCAGTCCACGGATCATCCATTACTTGTGGGATATTCTCCTTCCCAACAGGAAGTTGCAAGAGGATCACCCACAGCAGAGCTGCTATATAGCTCCTCCTCTAACTGCCATATCCAGTCATTCGACCGAAACAAGCCGATAAAGGAGAAACCATAGGGTGCAGTGGTGACTGTAGTTTAAATTAAAATTTAGACCTGCCTTAAAAAGACAGGGCGGGCCGTGGACTGGATACACCACAAGAGAAATAAATTTATCAGTTAAGCATAAATTATGTTTTCTCTTGTAAGGTGTATCCAGTCCACGGATCATCCATTACTTGTGGAATACCAAATACCAAAGCTAAAGTACACGGATGAAGGGAGGGACAAGGCAGGCTTAAATGGAAGGAACCACTGCCTGTAGAACCTTTCTCCCAAAAATAGCCTCCGAAGAAGCAAAAGTATCAAATTTGTAAAATTTTGAAAAGGTATGAAGCGAAGACCAAGTCGCCGCCTTGCAAATCTGTTCAACAGAAGCCTTATTTTTAAAGGCCCAGGTGGAAGCCACAGCTCTAGTAGAATGAGCTGTAATCCTTTCAGGGGGCTACTGTCCAGCAGTCTCATAGGCTAAGCGTATTACGCTCCGACGCCAAAAAGAAAGAGGTTGCCGAAGCTTTTTGACCTCTCCTCTGTCCAGAGTAGACAACAAACAGAGTAGATGTTTGGCAAAAATCTTTAGTAGCTTGTAAGTAAAACTTTAAAGCACGGACAACGTCCAGATTATGTAAAAGGAGTTCCTTCTTTGAAGAAGGATTAGGACACAATGATGGAACAACAATCTCTTGATTGATATTCTTGTCAGAAACTACCTTAGGTAAAAACCCAGGTTTTGTACGCAGAACTACTTTATCTGAATGGAAAATCAGATAAGGAGAATCACATTGTAAGGCAGATAACTCAGAGACTCTCTGAGCCGAGGAAATAGCCATCAAAAACAGAACTTTCCAAGATAAAAGTTTGATATCAATGAAATGAAGGGGTTCAAACGGAACCCGTTGAAGAACTTTAAGAACCAAGTTTAAGCTCCATGGGGGAGCAACAGGTTTAAACACAGGCTTAATTCTAACCAAAGCCTGACAAAAAGCTTGAACGTCTGGAACTTCTGCCAGACGCTTGTGCAAAAGAATAGACAGAGCAGAAATCTGTCCCTTTAAAGAACTAGCTGATAATCCTTTTTCCAAACCCTCTTAGAGAAAGGACAATATCCTAGGAATCCTAACCTTACTCCATGAGTAATTCTTGGATTCACACCAATAAAGGTATTTACGCCATATCTTATGGTAGATTTTCCTGGTGACAGGCTTTCGTGCCTGTATAAAGTTATCAATGACTGACTCGGAGAAGCCACGCTTTGATAGGATCAAGCGTTCAATCTCCATGCAGTCAGTCTCAGAGAAATTAGATTCGGATGATTGAAAGGACCTTGTAGTAGAAGGTCTTGTCTCAGAGGCAGGGTCCATGGTGGAAAGGATGACATGTCCACTAGGTCTGCATACCAGGTCCTGCGTAGCCACGCAGGCGCTATCAAGATCACAGATGCTCTCTTCTGTTTGATTTTGGCAATCAGTCGAGGGAGCAGAGGAAACGGTGGAAACACATAAGCCAGGTTGAAGAACCAAGGCGCTGCTAGAGCATCTATCAGTGCCGCTTCTGGGTCCCTGGACCTGGATCCGTAACAAGGAAGCTTGGCGTTTTGGCGAGACGCCATGAGATCCAGTTCTGGTTTGCCCCAACGATGAACCAATTGAGCAAACACCTCCGGATGGAGTTCCCACTCCCCCGGATGAAAAGTCTGACGACTTAGAAAATCCGCTTCCCAGTTCTCTACACTTGGGATATGGATTGCTGATAGGTGGCAAGAGTGAGTCTCTGCCCAGCAAATTATCTTGGAGACTTCTAACATCGCTAGGGAACTCCTGGTTCCCCCTTGATGGTTGATGTAAGCCACAGTCGTGATGTTGTCCGACTGAAATCTGATGAACCTCAGGGTTGCTAACTGAGGCCAAGCTAGAAGAGCATTGAATATTGCTCTTAACTTTAGAATATTTATTGAGAGGAGTTTCTCCTCCTGAGTCCACGATCCCTGAGCCTTCAGGGAATTCCAGACTGCACCCCAACCTAGAAAGCTGGCATCTGTTGTTACAATTGTCCAATCTGGCCTGCGAAAGGTCATACCCTTAGACAGATGGACCCGAGATAGCCACCAGAGAAGAGAATCTCTGGTCTCTTGATCCAGATTTAGCAGAGGGGACAAATCTGTGTAATCCCCATTCCACTGACTGAGCATGCATAGTTGCAGCGGTCTGAGATGTAGGCGCGCAAATGGCACTATGTCCATCGCCGCTACCATCAAGCCGATTACTTCCATACACTGAGCCACCGAAGGGCG
The DNA here is from genome assembly GCF_027579735.1 of Bombina bombina. NCBI lineage: Eukaryota > Metazoa > Chordata > Amphibia > Anura > Bombinatoridae > Bombina > Bombina bombina. The sequence continues at coordinate 6,079,417 of NC_069505.1, forward strand.
CGGAATAGAATGAAGAACACGGCAAGATTTTAGAAGCTTTGATAACCTGGATTCTGTCAGGTAAATCTTCATTTCTACAGAATCTATCAGAGTCCCTAGGAAGGAGACTCTTGTGAGTGGGGATAGAGAACTCTTTTCCTCGTTCACCTTCCACCCATGTGACCTGAGAAATGTCAGAACTATGTCCGTATGTGACTTGGCAATCTGAAAGCTTGACGCCTGTATCAGGATGTCGTCCAGATAAGGGGCCACTGATATACCTCGCGGTCTTAGGACCGCCAGAAGCGATCCCAAAACCTTTGTAAAGATTCTTGGAGCTGTAGCTAACCCGAAGGGAAGAGCCACAAATTGGTAATGCCTGTCCAGAAAGGAAAACCTTAGGAACCGATGATGATCTTTGTGAATCGGTATGTGAAGGTAAGCATCCTTTAAATCCACTGTGGTCATGTACTGACCCTCCTGGATCATAGGTAGGATGGTCCGAATAGTTTCCATTTTGAACTATGGAACTCTGAGGAATTTGTTTAAGATCTTTAGATCCAAAATGGGTCTGAAGGTTCCCTCTTTTTTGGGAACCACAAACAGATTTGAATAAAAACCCTGTCCCTGTTCCGACTCTGGAACTGGACAGATCACTCCCATAACTAGGAGGTCTTGCACACAGCGTAAGAATGCCTCTTTCTTTATCTGGTTTACAAATAATCTCGAAAGGTGAAATCTCCCTTGAGGAGGGGAAGCTTTGAAGTCCAGAAGATATCCCTGAGATATGATCTCCAACGCCCAGGGATCCTGAACATCTCTTGCCCACGCCTGGGCGAAGAGAGAAAGTCTGCCCCCTACTAGATCCGTTACCAGATAGGGGGCCGTTCCTTCATGCTGTCTTAGAGGCAGCAGCAGGCTTTCTGGCCTGCTTGCCTTTGTTCCAGGACTGGTTAGGTTTCCAGCCCGGCTTGGATTGAGCAAAAGCTCCCTCTTGTCTTGTAGCAGAGGAAGTTGATGCTGCACCTGCCTTGAAGTTTCGAAAGGCACGAAAATTAGACTGTTTGGCCTTTGATTTGGCCCTGTCTTGAGGAAGGGTATGACCCTTACCTCTAGTAATGTCAGCAATAATTTCCTTCAAACCAGGCCCGAATAGGGTCTGCCCCTTGAAGGGAATATTAAGTAATTTAGACTTTGAAGTCACGTCAGCTGACCAAGATTTAAGCCATAGCGCCCTACGCGCCTGGATGGCGAATCCAGAATTCTTAGCCGTTAGTTTAGTCAAATGAACAATGGCGTCAGAAACAAAAGAATTAGCTAGCTTAAGTGTTCTAAGCTTGTCAAGTATTTCAGTCAATGGAGTAGCCGTCTGAAAGGCCTCTTCCAGAGACTCAAACCAGAACGCCGCAGCAGCGACAGGCGCAATGCATGCAAGGGGCTGCAGGATAAAACCTTGTTGAATAAACATTTTCTTAAGGTAACCTTCTAATTTTTTATCCATTGGATCTGAAAAAGCACAACTGTCCTCGACAGGGATAGTGGTACGCTTTGCTAAAGTAGAAACTGCTCCCTCCACCTTAGGGACCGTCTGCCATAAGTCCCGTGTGGTGGCGTCTATTGGAAACATTTTTCTAAAAATAGGAGGGGGGGGGGGGGGGGAAACGACACACCGGGTCTATCCCACTCCTTATTAATGATTTCTGTAAACCTTTTAGGTATTGGAAAATCATCAGTACACACCGGCACTGCATAGTATTTATCCAGTCTACACAATTTCTCTGGTACTGCAATTGTGTCACAGTCATTCAGAGCAGCTAACACCTCCCCAAGCAATACACGGAGGTTCTCAAGCTTAAATTTAAAAGTAGAAATATCTGAATCAGTTTTCCCCGAATCAGAAATGTCACCCACAGACTGAAGCTCTCCTTCCTCAGCTTCTGCATATTGTGACGCAGTATCAGACATGGGCCTTAAGGCATCTGCGCGCTCTGTACTACGTCTAACCCCAGAGCTATCGCGCTTTCCTCTGAATTCAGGCAGTCTGGCTAATACCGCTGACAGGGTATTATCCATGATTGCCGCCATGTCCTGCAACGTAATCGCTATGGGCGTCTTTGATGTACTTGGCGCCATTTTAGCGTGAGTCCCTTGAGCGGGAGTCAAAGGTTCTGACACGTGGGGAGAGTTAGTCGGCATAACTTCCCCCTCGCCAGAATCCTCTGGTGATAAATTTTTTAAAGATAAAAGCTGATCTTTATTGTTTAAAGTGAAATCAATACATTTAGTACACATTCTCATATGGGGTTCCACCATGGCTTTTAAACATAATGAACAAGGAGTTTCCTCAATGTCAGACATGTTTATACAGACTAGCAATGAGACTAGCAAGCTTGGAAAACACTTTACATCAAGTTAAACAAGCAATATAAAAAAACTTTACTGTGCCTTTAAGGGAAACAAATTTTGCTAAAATTTGAAATAACAGTGAAAAAAGGCAGTTAAACTAACGAAATTTTTAGTGTATGTAACAAGTTAGCAGAGCATTGCACCCACTTGCAAATGGATGATTAACCCCTTAATACAAAAAACGGATTAACAAATTGAAAAAAAAACGTTTTTTAAACAGTCACAACAACTGCCACAGCTCCACTGTGGCTTTACCTTCCTCAATATATGACTTTTGAAGCCTTTTGAGCCCTTCAGAGATGTCCAAAAGCATGTAGGGGACTGCTGAGGGAAGCTGAATGTCTCTGTCTGTAATTTTAACTGTGCAAAAAAGCGCTAAAATAGGCCCCTCCCACTCATATCACAACAGTGGAAAGCCTCGGGAAACTGTTTCTAGGCAAAAATCAAGCCAGCCATGTGGAAAAAACTGGGCCCCAATAAGTTTTATCACCAAAGCATATATAAAAACGATTAAACATGCCAGCAAATGTTGTATATTGCACATTAAACAGAGTATATACCTCTGATAGCAAGCCTGATACTAGTCGCTATTAAATCACTGTATTTAGGCTTAACTTACATTAATCCGGTATCAGCAGCTTTTTTCTAGCAAATTCCATCCCTAGAAAAACTTAAACTGCACATACCTTATTGCAGGATAACCTGCACGCCATTCTCCCTCTGAAGTTACCTCACTCCTCAGACATATGTGAGAACAGCAGTGGATCTTAGTTACTTCTGCTAAGATCATAGAAAAACGCAGGCAGATTCTTCTTCTAAATGCTGCCTGAGATAAAATAGTACAACTCCGGTACCATTTAAAAACAATAAACTTTTGATTGAAGAAAAAACTAACTATATTACACCACTTTCCTCTTACTACCTGCAGCTATGTTGAGAGTTTGCAAGAGAATGACTGGGTATGGCAGTTAGGGGAGGAGCTATATAGCAGCTCTGCTGTGGGTGATCCTCTTGCAACTTCCTGTTGGGAAGGAGAATATCCCACAAGTAATGGATGATCCGTGGACTGGATACACCTTACAAGAGAAATGCCCAATATTAAAAAGAACCCTGATCCCTTATTAAGCACCTCTACATCTCAACAAGCCTTGCTGAGGTGCTTACCTAACCTCCTAAAGACCGGAGGATCAACTGAAGCCAAAACAATCCGGACTCCACTCTCACAGCAAACGCTCTGATCATAACTCCAGAGAAGAAGCTGACAACCTCCTACTTCCGTTAAAACAAAGCTACTGAGAGAAAGAGCACGCAAAGCTCGCGCCAAGCAAACTCCGCCCATCGTGGGCATATACAACCACCTCCCGGCCGGCATGACACTAAATTCAGCAAACAGCCGCCGAGAGTAAAAGACACTGCGAGCCACAAACGTTTCCTAAAGTAAAACACACACCTTCACAGAGCCGTAACAAGGAGTGCAAAGTAACACTCCTAAATAACAAGACAGAGCCATACAACTAAATCCTCTAACAGTGCCTCACAAAACTGTCACAAGTTAAAAACCTGCACACAAGCAGGAACAGTAACCCAAAATTAACCCAATAAGTGGCAACTTTCTGCTCCCAAACAGAAAACAAAAACAGCACTTACCTCCATAACAAACTGCCCGGCAGCAGGGCAGCTCACAAAGTTTGAAAGGCATTACTCCTCACATGGAGTAAAACAAAAAAGACTGAGTAAACCTACTCAGGATTTAAAGAAAGGCAGCACAAACTACTTGGGAGGCACAGTGGGGATTATACCCCACAAGTTCCCAAATGCTTAAAACCCACCACTGTTCTACTGAAGAGACTGACATGGACTATGGCTAAACCCCAAAAGACCAGAGCAAACTTGCTCTGCCTAAAAAAATAATAAACTCTTGATTGAAGAATCAGACACCTAACTTTAACCCTCCTTGCAACTCGAAAAAAGAAAAGAGAATGACTGGGGGTTGTGGGTAAGGGAGTGATATTTAACAGCTTTGCTGTGGTGCTCTTTGCCTCCTCCTGCTGGTCAGGAGTGATATTCCCAATAGTAATTATGATGATTCGTGGACTCACCGTGTCATTAGAAAGAAATTTAATTTTGATATGATAAGGTAATTTGGGCTGAGGTAGGAACATATATACAAAATAAGTTAAAGGGACAGTAAATATTTCATTTTTTTCCTTTTATAAGTAGTGTGTGGCTTACAGAATCTATAAAGTACATTTGTAGCTGCCTTATGAAGTGAGTATCATACCTTTCAAGTGTTCGCCACAGAAATAGATGGCATTACCATACAGCTGGGTGAGGATAGTTTCATACCATGCAATATATTAAACATTTACTGTTATCTATCTGAATCATAAAAGAACAATTATGAGTTTCATGTCCCTTTAAGACATTGCTTAGTGTATTATACAGCAGTAATATGATGGTTAGAAAATGTATTCACTAACTGCAAGATGGCACAAAGCAGACAAAAGTATTAAATGTTATCCCTTAGTGTATTATACAGCAGTAATATGATGGTTAGATAATGTATTCACTAACTGCAAGATGGCACAAAGCGACAAAAGTATTAAATGTTATCCCTTAGTGTAATATACAGCAGTAATATGATGGTTAGATAATTTATTCACTAACTGCAAGATGGCACAAAGCAAACAAAAGTATTAAATGTTATCCCTAAGTCTATTATACAGCAGTAATATGATGGTTAGATAATGTATTCACTAACTGCAAGATGGCACAAAGCGACAAAAGTATTAAATGTTATCCCTTAGTGTAATATACAGCAGTAATATGATGGTTAGATAATTTATTCACTAACTGCAAGATGGCACAAAGCGACAAAAGTATTAAATGTTATCCCTTAGTGTATTATACAGCAGTAATATAATGGTTAGATAATGTATTCACTAACTGCAAGATGGCACAAAGCAGATAAAAGTATTAAATGTTATCCCTTAGTGTATTATACAGCAGTAATATGATGGTTAGATAATGTATTCACTAACTGCAAGATGGCACAAAGCGACAAAAGTATTAAATGTTATCCCTTAGTGTATTATACAGCAGTAATATGATGGTTAGATAATTTATTCACTAACTGCAAGATGGCACAAAGCGACAAAAGTATTAAATGTTATCCCTTAGTGTAATATACAGCAGTAATATGATGGTTAGATAATTTATTCACTAACTGCAAGATGGCACAAAGCGACAAAAGTATTAAATGTTATCCCTTAGTGTAATATACAGCAGTAATATGATGGTTAGATAATTTATTCACTAACTGCAAGATGGCACAAAGCGACAAAAGTATTAAATGTTATCCCTTAGTGTAATATACAGCAGTAATATGATGGTTAGATAATGTATTCACTAACTGCAAGATGGCACAAAGCGACAAAAGTATTAAATGTTATCCCTTAGTGTATTATACAGCAGTAATAACAGAATTTATGTTTACCTGATAAATTACTTTCTCCAACGGTGTGTCCGGTCCACGGCGTCATCCTTACTTGTGGGATATTCTCTTCCCCAACAGGAAATGGCAAAGAGCCCAGCAAAGCTGTTCACATGATCCCTCCTAGGCTCCGCCTTCCCCAGTCATTCGACCGACGTAAAGGAGGAATATTTGCATAGGAGAAATCATATGATACCGTGGTGACTGTAGTTAAAGAAAATAAATTATCAGACCTGATTACAAAACCAGGGCGGGCCGTGGACCGGACACACCGTTGGAGAAAGTAATTTATCAGGTAAACATAAATTCTGTTTTCTCCAACATAGGTGTGTCCGGTCCACGGCGTCATCCTTACTTGTGGGAACCAATACCAAAGCTTTAGGACACGGATGAAGGGAGGGAGCAAATCAGGTCACCTAGATGGAAGGCACCACGGCTTGCAAAACCTTTCTCCCAAAAATAGCCTCAGAAGAAGCAAAAGTATCAAATTTGTAAAATTTAGTAAAAGTGTGCAGTGAAGACCAAGTCGCTGCCTTACATATCTGATCAACAGAAGCCTCGTTCTTGAAGGCCCATGTGGAAGCCACAGCCCTAGTGGAATGAGCTGTGATTCTTTCAGGAGGCTGCCGTCCGGCAGTCTCATAAGCCAATCTGATGATGCTTTTAATCCAAAAAGAGAGAGAGGTAGAAATTGCTTTTTGACCTCTCCTTTTACCAGAATAAACGACAAACAAGGAAGATGTTTGTCTAAAATCCTTTGTAGCATCTAAATAGAATTTTAGAGCACGAACAACATCCAAATTGTGCAACAAACGTTCCTTCTTTGAAACTGGATTCGGACACAAAGAAGGCACGACTATCTCCTGGTTAATGTTTTTGTTAGAAACAACTTTCGGAAGAAAACCAGGTTTAGTACGTAAAACCACCTTATCTGCATGGAACACCAGATAAGGAGGAGAACACTGCAGAGCAGATAATTCTGAAACTCTTCTAGCAGAAGAAATTGCAACCAAAAACAAAACTTTCCAAGATAATAACTTAATATCAACGGAATGTAAGGGTTCAAACGGAACCCCCTGAAGAACTGAAAGAACTAAATTGAGACTCCAAGGAGGAGTCAAAGGTTTGTAAACAGGCTTGATTCTAACCAGAGCCTGAACAAAGGCTTGCACATCTGGCACAGCTGCCAGCTTTTTGTGAAGTAACACAGACAAGGCAGAAATCTGTCCCTTCAAGGAACTAGCAGATAATCCTTTCTCCAAACCTTCTTGAAGAAAGGATAGAATCTTAGGAATTTCTTTCATGTAATTAACAAGAGTCCATGAGCTAGTGACGTATGGGATATACATTCCTACCAGGAGGGGCAAAGTTTCCCAAACCTTAAAATGCCTATAAATACACCCCTCACCACACCCACAAATCAGTTTTACAAACTTTGCCTCCAAGGGAGGTGGTGAAGTAAGTTTGTGCTAGATTCTACGTTGATATGCGCTCCGCAGCAAGTTGGAGCCCGGTTTTCCTCTCAGCGTGCAGTGAATGTCAGAGGGATGTGAGGAGAGTATTGCCTATTGAATGCAGTGATCTCCTTCTACGGGGTCTATTTCATAAGGTTCTCTGTTATCGGTCGTAGAGATTCATCTCTTACCTCCCTTTTCAGATCGACGATATACTCTTATATTTACCATTTCCTCTACTGATTCTCGTTTCAGTACTGGTTTGGCTTTCTACAAACATGTAGATGAGTGTCCTGGGGTAAGTAAGTCTTATTTTCTGTGACACTCTAAGCTATGGTTGGGCACTTTATTTATAAAGTTCTAAATATATGTATTCAAACATTTATTTGCCTTGACTCAGAATGTTCAACTTTCCTTATTTCCAGACAGTCAGTTTCATATTTGGGATTATGCTTTAATTATCATATTTTTCTTACCTCAAAAATTTGACTTTTTTCCCTGTGGGCTGTTAGGCTCGCGGGGGCTGAAAATGCTTCATTTTATTGCGTCATTCTTGGCGCGGACTTTTTTGGCGCAAAAATTCATTTCCGTTTCCGGCGTCATACGTGTCGCCGGAAGTTGCGTCATTTTTTTGACGTTATTTTGCGCCAAAAATGTCGGCGTTCCGGATGTGGCGTCATTTTTGGCGCCAAAAGCATTTAGGCGCCAAATAATGTGGGCGTCTTATTTGGCGCCAAAAAATCTGGGCGTCGCTTTTGTCTCCACATTATTTCAGTATCATTTTTCATTTGCTTCTGGTTGCTAGAAGCTTGATGTTTGGCATTTTTTTCCCATTCCTGAAACTGTCTTATAAGGAATTTGATCTATTTTGCTTTATATGTTGTTTTTTCTCTTACATATTGCAAGATGTCTCACGTTGCATCTGAGCCAGAAGATACTACAGGAAAACCTCTGCCTGCTGGATCTACCAAAGCTAAGTGTATCTGCTGTAAACTTTTGGTAGCTATTCCTCCAGCTGTTGTTTGTATTAAATGTCATGACAAACTTGTTAATGCAGATAATATTTCCTTTAGTGATGTACCATTGCCTGTTGCAGTTCCCTCAACATCTAAGGTGCAGAATGTTCCTGATAACATAAGAGATTTTGTTTCTGAATCCATAAAGAAGGCTTTGTCTGTTATTTCTCCTTCTAGTAAACGTAAAAAGTCTTTTAAATCTTCTCTCTCTACAGATGAATTTTTAAATGAACACCATCATTCTGATTCTTTGGACTCTTCTGGTTCAGAGGATTCTGTCTCAGAGATTGATGCTGATAAATCTTCATATTTATTTAAGATGGAATTTATTCGCTCTTTACTTAAAGAAGTACTAATTGCTTTAGAAATAGAGGATTCTAGTCCTCTTGATACTAATTCTATACGTTTGGATAAGGTTTTTAAAGCTCCTGCGGTTATTCCAGAAGTCTTTCCTGTTCCTAATGCTATTTCTGCAGTAATTGCTAAGGAATGGGATAGATTGGGTAATTCATTTACTCCTTCTAAACGTTTTAAGCAATTATATCCTGTTCCGCCTGACAGATTAGAATTTTGGGACAAAATCCCTAAAGTTGATGGGGCTATTTCTACCCTTGCTAAACGTACTACCATTCCTACATCAGATGGTACCTCGTTTAAGGATCCTTTAGATAGAAAAATTGAATCTTTTCTAAGAAAAGCTTATCTATGTTCAGGTAATCTTCTTAGACCTGCTATATCATTGGCTGATGTTGCTGCAGCTTCAACTTTTTGGTTGGAAACTCTAGCGCAACAAGTAACAAATCGTGATTCTCATGATATTATTATTCTTCTCCAGCATGCTAATAATTTCATCTGTGATGCCATTTTTGATATTATTAGAGTTGATGTTAGATTTATGTCTCTGGCTATCTTAGCCAGAAGAGCTTTATGGCTTAAGACTTGGAATGCTGATATGGCTTCTAAATCAACTCTACTTTCCATTTCTTTCCAGGGAAACAAATTATTTGGTTCTCAGTTGGATTCTATTATTTCAACTGTTACTGGTGGGAAAGGAACTTTTTTACCACAGGATAAAAAGTCTAAAGGTAAAAACAGGGCTAACAATCGTTTTCGTTCCTTTCGTTTCAACAAAGAACAAAAGCCTGATCCTTCGTCCTCAGGAGCAGTTTCAGTTTGGAAACCATCTCCAGTCTGGAATAAATCCAAGCCTGCTAGAAAGGCAAAGCCTGCTTCTAAGTTCACATGAAGGTACGGCCCTCATTCCAGTTCAGCTGGTAGGGGGCAGGTTACGTTTTTTCAAAGAAATTTGGATCAGTTCTGTTCACAATCTTTGGATTCAGAACATTGTTTCAGAAGGGTACAGAATTGGTTTCAAGATGAGACCTCCTGCAAAGAGATTTTTTCTTTCCCATGTCCCAGTAAATCCAGTGAAAGCTCAAGCATTTCTGAATTGTGTTTCAGATCTAGAGTTGGCTGGAGTAATTATGCCAGTTCCAGTTCCGGAACAGGGGATGGGGTTTTATTCAAATCTCTTCATTGTACCAAAGAAGGAGAATTCCTTCAGACCAGTTCTGGATCTAAAATTATTGAATCGTTATGTAAGGATACCAACGTTCAAGATGGTAACTGTAAGGACTATATTGCCTTTTGTTCAGCAAGGGAATTATATGTCCACAATAGATTTACAGGATGCATATCTGCATATTCCGATTCATCCAAATCATTATCAGTTCCTGAGATTCTCTTTTCTAGACAAGCATTACCAATTTGTGGCTCTACCGTTTGGCCTTGCTACAGCTCCAAGAATTTTCACAAAGATTCTCGGTGCCCTTCTGTCTGTAATCAGAGAACAGGGTATTGTGGTATTTCCTTATTTGGACGATATCTTGGTACTTGCTCCGTCTTTACATTTAGCAGAGTCTCATACGAATCGACTTGTGTTGTTTCTTCAAGATCATGGTTGGAGGATCAATTTACCAAAAAGTTCTTTGATTCCTCAAACAAGGGTAACCTTTCTGGGTTTCCAGATAGATTCAGTGTCCATGACTTTGTCTTTAACAGACAAGAGACGTCTAAAATTGATTACAGCCTGTCGAAACCTTCGGTCTCAATCATTCCCTTCGGTAGCCTTATGCATGGAAATTCTAGGTCTTATGACTGCTGCATCGGACGCGATCCCCTTTGCTCGTTTTCACATGCGACCTCTTCAGCTCTGTATGCTGAACCAATGGTGCAGGGATTACACGAAGATATATCAATTAATATCTTTAAAACCGATTGTTCGGCACTCTCTAACGTGGTGGACAGATCACCATCGTTTAATTCAGGGGGCTTCTTTTGTTCTTCCGACCTGGACTGTAATTTCAACAGATGCAAGTCTCACAGGTTGGGGAGCTGTGTGGGGATCTCTGACGGCACAAGGAGTTTGGGAATCTCAGGAGGTGAGATTACCGATCAATATCTTGGAACTCTGTGCAGTTTTCAGAGCTCTTCAGTTTTGGCCTCTTCTGAAGAGAGAATCGTTCATTTGTTTTCAGACAGACAATGTCACAACTGTGGCATACATCAATCATCAAGGAGGGACTCACAGTCCTCTGGCTATGAAAGAAGTATCTCGAATTTTGGTTTGGGCGGAATCCAGCTCCTGTCTAATCTCTGCGGTTCATATCCCAGGTGTAGACAATTGGGAAGCGGATTATCTCAGTCGCCAAACGTTGCATCCGGGCGAATGGGCTCTTCACCCAGAGGTATTTCTTCAGATTGTTCAAATGTGGGGGCTCCCAGAGATAGATCTGATGGCCTCTCATCTAAACAAGAAACTTCCCAGGTATCTGTCCAGATCCCGGGATCCTCAGGCGGAGGCAGTGGATGCATTATCACTTCCTTGGAAGTATCATCCTGCCTATATCTTTCCGCCTCTAGTTCTTCTTCCAAGAGTAATCTCCAAGATTCTGAGGGAATGCTCGTTTGTTCTGCTAATAGCTCCGGCATGGCCTCACAGGTTTTGGTATGCGGATCTTGTCCGGATGGCATCTTGCCAACCATGGACTCTTCCGTTAAGACCAGACCTTCTGTCTCAAGGTCCTTTTTTCCATCCGGATCTGAAATCCTTAAATTTAAAGGTATGGAGATTGAACGCTTGATTCTTGGTCATAGAGGTTTCTCTGACTCCGTGATTAATACTATGTTACAGGCTCGTAAATCTGTATCTCGAGAGATATATTATAGAGTCTGGAAGACTTATATTTCTTGGTGTCTTTCTCATCATTTTTCTTGGCATTCTTTTAGAATACCGAGAATTTTACAGTTTCTTCAGGATGGTTTAGATAAGGGTTTGTCCGCGAGTTCTTTGAAAGGACAAATCTCCGCTCTTTCTGTTCTTTTTCACAGAAAGATTGCTATTCTTCCTGATATTCATTGTTTTGTACAAGCTTTGGTTCGTATAAAACCTGTCATTAAGTCAATTTCTCCTCCATGGAGTTTGAATTTGGTTTTGGGAGCTCTTCAAGCTCCTCCGTTTGAACCTATGCATTCATTGGACATTAAATTACTTTCTTGGAAAGTTTTGTTCCTTTTGGCCATCTCTTCTGCTAGAAGAGTTTCTGAATTATCTGCTCTTTCGTGTGAGTCTCCTTTTCTGATTTTTCATCAGGATAAGGCGGTGTTGCGAACTTCTTTTGAATTTTTACCTAAAGTTGTGAATTCCAACAACATTAGTAGAGAAATTGTGGTTCCTTCATTATGTCCTAATCCTAAGAATTCTAAGGAGAAATCATTGCATTCTTTGGATGTTGTTAGAGCTTTGAAATATTATGTTGAAGCTACGAAATCTTTCCGTAAGACTTCTAGTCTATTTGTTATCTTTTCCGGTTCTAGGAAAGGCCAGAAAGCTTCTGCCATTTCTTTGGCATCTTGGTTGAAATCTTTAATTCATCTTGCCTATGTTGAGTCGGGTAAAATTCCGCCTCAAAGAATTACAGCTCATTCTACTAGGTCAGTTTCTACTTCCTGGGCGTTTAGGAATGAAGCTTCGGTTGACCAGATCTGCAAAGCAGCAACTTGGTCCTCTTTGCATACTTTTACTAAATTCTACCATTTTGATGTATTTTCTTCTTCTGAAGCAGTTTTTGGTAGAAAAGTTCTTCAGGCAGCGGTTTCAGTTTGAATCTTCTGCTTATGTTTTTTGTTAAACTTTATTTTGGGTGTGGATTATTTTCAGCAGGAATTGGCTGTCTTTATTTTATCCCTCCCTCTCTAGTGACTCTTGTGTGGAAAGATCCACATCTTGGGTAGTCATTATCCCATACGTCACTAGCTCATGGACTCTTGTTAATTACATGAAAGAAAACATAATTTATGTAAGAACTTACCTGATAAATTCATTTCTTTCATATTAACAAGAGTCCATGAGGCCCACCCTTTTTTGTGGTGGTTATGATTTTTTTGTATAAAGCACAATTATTCCAATTCCTTATTTTATATGCTTCGCACTTTTTTTCTTATCACCCCACTTCTTGGCTATTCGTTAAACTGATTTGTGGGTGTGGTGAGGGGTGTATTTATAGGCATTTTAAGGTTTGGGAAACTTTGCCCCTCCTGGTAGGAATGTATATCCCATACGTCACTAGCTCATGGACTCTTGTTAATATGAAAGAAATGAATTTATCAGGTAAGTTCTTACATAAATTATGTTTTTTACCTTGTCCCAAGGGAAACCTTTAGATTCACACCAACAGATATATTTTTTCCATATTTTGTGGTAAATTTTTCTAGTTACAGGCTTTCTGGCCTGAACAAGAGTATCAATTACAGAATCTGAGAACCCTCGCTTTGATAAGATCAAGCGTTCAATCTCCAAGCAGTCAGTTGGAGTAAGACCAGATTCGGATGTTCGAACGGACCTTGAACAAGAAGGTCTCGTCTCAAAGGTAGCTTCCATGGTGGAGCCGATGACATATTCACCAGGTCTGCATACCAAGTCCTGCGTGGCCACGCAGGAGCTATCAAGATCACCGATGCTCTCTCTTGATTGATCCTGGCTACCAGCCTGGGGATGAGAGGAAACGGCGGGAATACATAAGCTAGTTTGAAGGTCCAAGGTGCTACTAGTGCATCTACTAGAGTCGCCTTGGGATCCCTGGATCTGGACCCGTAGCAAGGAACCTTGAAGTTCTGACGAGAGGCCATCAGATCCATGTCTGGAATGCCCCACAATTGAGTAATTTGGGCAAAGATTTCCGGATGGAGTTCCCACTCCCCCGGATGAAATGTCTGACGACTCAGAAAATCCGCTTCCCAATTTTCCACTCCTGGGATGTGGATTACAGACAAGTGGCAGGAGTGAGTCTCCGCCCATTGAATGATTTTGGTCACTTCTTCCATCGCCAGGGAACTCCTTGTTCCCCCCTGATGGTTGATGTACGCAACAGTCGTCATGTTGTCTGATTGAAACCGTATGAACTTGGCCTTTGCTAGCTGAGGCCAAGCCTTGAGAGCATTGAGTATCGCTCTCAGTTCCAGAATATTTATCGGTAGAAGAGATTCTTCCCGAGACCAAAGACCCTGGGCTTTCAGGGGTCCCCAGACCGCGCCCCAGCCCACCAGACTGGCGTCGGTCGTGACAATGACCCACTCTGGTCTGCGGAAGCTCATCCCCTGTGACAGGTTGTCCAGGGACAGCCACCAACGGAGTGAATCTCTGGTCCTCTGATTTACTTGTATCGTCGGAGACAAGTCTGTATAGTCCCCATTCCACTGACTGAGCATGCACAGTTGTAATGGTCTCAGATGAATGCGCGCAAAAGGAACTATGTCCATTGCCGCTACCATCAAACCTATTACTTCCATGCACTGCGCTATGGAAGGAAGAGGAACAGAATGAAGTATTTGACAAGAGTTTAGAAGTTTTGATTTTCTGGCCTCTGTCAGAAAAATCCTCATTTCTAAGGAGTCTATTATTGTTCCCAAGAAGGGAACCCTTGTTGACGGAGATAGAGAACTTTTTTCTACGTTTACTTTCCACCCGTGAGATCTGAGAAAGGCCAGGACAATGTCCGTGTGAGCCTTTGCTTGAGGAAGGGACGACGCTTGAATCAGAATGTCGTCCAAGTAAGGTACTACTGCAATGCCCCTTGGTCTTAGCACCGCTAGAAGGGACCCTAGTACCTTTGTGAAAATCCTTGGAGCAGTGGCTAATCCGAACGGAAGTGCCACAAACTGGTAATGCTTGTCCAGGAATGCGAACCTTAGGAACCGATGATGTTCCTTGTGGATAGTAATATGTAGATACGCATCCTTTAAATCCACCGTGGTCATGAATTGACCTTCCTGGATGGAAGGAAGAATTGTTCGAATGGTTTCCATTTTGAACCATGGAACCTTCAGAAACTTGTTTAGGATCTTGAGATCTAAGATTGGTCTGAATGTTCCCTCTTTTTTGGGAACTACGAACAGATTGGAGTAGAACCCCATCCCTTGTTCTCCTAATGGAACAGGATGAATCACTCCCATTTTTAACAGGTCTTCTACACAATGTAAGAATGCCTGTTTTTTTATGTGGTCTGGAGACAATTGAGACCTGTGGAACCTCCCCCTTGGGGGAAGCCCCTTGAATTCCAGAAGATAACCTTGGGAGACTATTTCTAGTGCCCAAGGATCCAGAACATCTCTTGCCCAAGCCTGAGCGAAGAGAGAGAGTCTGCCCCCCGCCAGATCCGGTCCCGGATCGGGGGCCAACATCTCATGCTGTCTTGGTAGCAGTGGCAGGTTTCTTGGCCTGCTTTCCTTTGTTCCAGCCTTGCATTGGTCTCCAGGCTGGCTTGGCTTGAGAAGTATTACCCTCTTGCTTAGAGGACGTAGCACTTGGGGCTGGTCCGTTTCTGCGAAAGGGACGAAAATTAGGTTTATTTTTGGCCTTGAAAGACCTATCCTGAGGAAGGGCGTGGCCCTTGCCCCCAGTGATATCAGAGATAATCTCTTTCAAGTCAGGGCCAAACAGCGTTTTCCCCTTGAAAGGAATGTTAAGCAATTTGTTCTTGGAAGACGCATCCGCTGACCAAGATTTTAACCAAAGCGCTCTGCGCGCCACAATAGCAAAACCAGAATTTTTCGCCGCTAACCTAGCCAATTGCAAAGTGGCGTCTAGGGTGAAAGAATTAGCCAATTTGAGAGCACGAATTCTGTCCATAATCTCCTCATAAGAAGAAGAATTATTATTGAGCGCCTTTTCTAGCTCATCGAACCAGAAACACGCGGCTGTAGTGACAGGAACAATGCATGAAATTGGTTGTAGAAGGTAACCTTGCTGAACAAACATCTTTTTAAGCAAACCTAATTTTTTATCCATAGGATCTTTGAAAGCACAACTATCTTCTATGGGTATAGTGGTGCGTTTGTTTAGAGTAGAAACCGCCCCCTCGACCTTGGGGACTGTCTGCCATAAGTCCTTTCTGGGGTCGACCATAGGAAACAATTTTTTAAATATGGGGGGAGGGACGAAAGGTATACCGGGCCTTTCCCATTCTTTATTTACAATGTCCGCCACCCGCTTGGGTATAGGAAAAGCTTCGGGGGGCCCCGGGACCTCTAGGAACTTGTCCATTTTACATAGTTTCTCTGGAATGACCAAATTCTCACAATCATCCAGAGTGGATAACACCTCCTTAAGCAGAGCGCGGAGATGTTCCAATTTAAATTTAAATGTAATCACATCAGGTTCAGCTTGATGAGAAATTTTCCCTGAATCTGAAATTTCTCCCTCAGACAAAACCTCCCTGGCCCCCTCAGACTGGTGTAGGGGCCCTTCAGAACCAATATCATCAGCGTCCTCATGCTCTTCAGTATTTTCTAAAACAGAGCAGTCGCGCTTTCGCTGATAAGTGGGCATTTTGGCTAAAATGTTTTTGATAGAATTATCCATTACAGCCGTTAATTGTTGCATAGTAAGGAGTATTGGCGCGCTAGATGTACTAGGGGCCTCCTGTGTGGGCAAGACTGGTGTAGACGAAGGAGGGGATGATGCAGTACCATGCTTACTCCCCTCACTTGAGGAATCATCTTGGGCATCATTTTCTCTAAATTTTGTGTCACATAAATCACATCTATTTAAATGAGAAGGAACCTTGGCCTCCCCACATTCAGAACACAGTCTATCTGGTAGTTCAGACATGTTAAACAGGCAAAAACTTGATAACAAAGTACAAAAAACGTTTTAAAATAAACCGTTACTGTCACTTTAAATTTTAAACTGAACACACATTATTACTGCAATTGCGAAAAAGTATGAAGGAATTGTTCAAAATTCACCAAAATTTCACCACAGTGTCTTAAAGCCTTAAAAGTATTGCACACCAAATTTGGAAGCTTTAACCCTTAAAATAACGGAACCGGAGCCGTTTTTATATTTAACCCCTTTACAGTCCCTGGTATCTGCTTTGCTGAGACCCAACCAAGCCCAAAGGGGAATACGATACCAAATGACGCCTTCAGAAAGTCTTTTCTATGTATCAGAGCTCCTCACACATGCATCTGCATGTCATGCTTCTCAAAAACAAGTGCGCAATACAGGCGCGAAAATGAGACTCTGCCTATGATTAGGGAAAGCCCCTAGAGAATAAGGTGTCCAATACAGTGCCTGCCGGTTATTTTACAAAATTCCCAAGATTAAAATAATTCCTCAAGGCTATGGAGTATAAAATATGTTTATATATAAATCGATTTAGCCCAGAAAATGTCTACAGTCTTAAAAAGCCCTTGTGAAGCCCTTTTTTTCTTTCTGTAATAAAAATGGCTTACCGGATCCCATAGGGAAAATGACAGCTTCCAGCATTACATCGTCTTGTTAGAATGTGTCATACCTCAAGCAGCAAAAGTCTGCTCACTGTTCCCCCAACTGAAGTTAATTCCTCTCAACAGTCCTGTGTGGAAACAGCCATCGATTTTAGTAACGGTTGCTAAAATCATTTTCCTCTTACAAACAGAAATCTTCATCTCTTTTCTGTTTCAGAGTAAATAGTACATACCAGCACTATTTTAAAATAACAAACTCTTGATTGAATAATAAAAACTACAGTTAAACACTAAAAAAACTCTAAGCCATCTCCGTGGAGATGTTGCCTGTACAACGGCAAAGAGAATGACTGGGGAAGGTGGAGCCTAGGAGGGATCATGTGACCAGCTTTGCTGGGCTCTTTGCCATTTCCTGTTGGGGAAGAGAATATCCCACAAGTAAGGATGACGCCGTGGACCGGACACACCTATGTTGGAGAAATGATGGTTAGAAAATGTATTTAACTGCAAGATGGCACAAAGCAGACAAAAGTATTAAATGTTATCCCTTAGTGTAATATACAGCAGTAATATGATGGTTAGATAATTTATTCACTAACTGCAAGATGGCACAAAGCAGACAAAAGTATTAAATGTTATCCCTTAGTGTATTATACAGCAGTAATATGATGGTTAGATAATTTATTGCTAACTGCAAGATGGCACAAAGCGACAAAAGTATTAAATGTTATCCCTTAGTGTATTATACAGCAGTAATATGATGGTTAGATAATGTATTCACTAACTGCAAGATGGCACAAAGCGACAAAAATATTAAATGTTATCCCTTAGTGTATTATACAGCAGTAATATGATGGTTAGAAAATGTATTCACTAACTGCAAGATGGCACAAAGCGACAAAAGTATTAAATGTTATCCCTTAGTGTATTATACAGCAGTAATATGATGGTTAGAAAATGTATTCACTAACTGCAAGATGGCACAAAGCAAACAAAAGTATTAAATGTTATCCCTTAGTGTATTATACAGCAGTAATATGATGGTTAGATAATTTATTCACTAACTGCAAGATGGCACAAAGCGACAAAAGTATTAAATGTTATCCCTTAGTTAGTGTATTATACAGCAGTAAAATGATGGTTAGATAATTTATTCACTAACTGCAAGATGGCACAAAGAGACAAAAGTATTAAATGTTATCCCTTAGTTAGTGTATTATACAGCAGTAATATGATGGTTAGATAATTTATTCACTAACTGCAAGATGGCACAAAGCAGACAAAAGTATTAAATGTTATCCCTTAGTGTAATATACAGCAGTAATATGATGGTTAGATAATTTATTCACTAACTGCAAGATGGCACAAAGCAGACAAAAGTATTAAATGTTATCCCTTAGTGTATTATACAGCAGTAATATGATGGTTAGATAATGTATCAACTAACTGCAAGATGGCACAAAGCGACAAAAGTCTTAAATGTTATCCCTTAGTGTAATATACAGCAGTAATATGATGGTTAGATAATGTATTCACTAACTGCTAGATGGCACAAAGAGACAAAAGTATTAAATGTTATCCCTTAGTGTATTATACAGCAGTAATATGATGGTTAGATAATTTATTCACTAACTGCAAGATGGCACAAAGCGACAAAAGTATTAAATGTTATCCCTTAGTGTAATATACAGCAGTAATATGATGGTTAGATAATGTATTCACTAACTGCAAGATGGCACAAAGAGACAAAAGTATTAAATGTTATCCCTTAGTGTATTATACAGCAGTAATATGATGGTTAGATAATTTATTCACTAACTGCAAGATGGCACAAAGCGACAAAAGTATTAAATGTTATCCCTTAGTTAGTGTATTATACAGCAGTAATATGATGGTTAGATAATTTATTCACTAACTGCAAGATGGCACAAAGCAAACAAAAGTATTAAATGTTATCCCTTAGTGTATTATACAGCAGTAATATGATGGTTAGATAATGTATTCACTAACTGCAAGATGGCACAAAGAGACAAAAGTATTAAATGTTATCCCTTAGTGTATTATACAGCAGTAATATGATGGTTAGATAATTTATTCACTAACTGCAAGATGGCACAAAGCAAACAAAAGTATTAAATGTTATCCCTTAGTGTATTATACAGCAGTAATATGATGGTTAGATAATTTATTCACTAACTGCAAGATGGCACAAAGCAGACAAAAGTATTAAATGTTATCCCTTAGTGTAATATACAGCAGTAATATGATGGTTAGATAATTTATTCACTAACTGCAAGATGGCACAAAGAGACAAAAGTATTAAATGTTATCCCTTAGTGTAATATACAGCAGTAATATGATGGTTAGATAATTTATTCACTAACTGCAAGATGGCACAAAGCGACAAAAGTATTAAATGTTATCCCTTAGTGTAATATACAGCAGTAATATGATGGTTAGATAATTTATTCACTAACTGCAAGATGGCACAAAGCGACAAAAGTATTAAATGTTATCCCTTAGTGTATTATACAGCAGTAATATGATGGTTAGATAATTTATTCACTAACTGCAAGATGGCACAAAGCAGACAAAAGTATTAAATGTTATCCCTTAGTGTATTATACAGCAGTAATATGATGGTTAGATAATTTATTGCTAACTGCAAGATGGCACAAAGCGACAAAAGTATTAAATGTTATCCCTTAGTGTATTATACAGCAGTAATATGATGGTTAGATAATTTATTCACTAACTGCAAGATGGCACAAAGCGACAAAAGTATTAAATGTTATCCCTTAGTGTATTATACAGCAGTAATATGATGGTTAGAAAATGTATTCACTAACTGCAAGATGGCACAAAGCGACAAAAGTATTAAATGTTATCCCTTAGTGTATTATACAGCAGTAATATGATGGTTAGATAATTTATTCACTAACTGCAAGATGGCACAAAGCAGACAAAAGTATTAAATGTTATCCCTTAGTGTATTATACAGCAGTAATATGATGGTTAGATAATGTATCAACTAACTGCAAGATGGCACAAAGCGACAAAAGTATTAAATGTTATCCCTTAGTGTATTATACAGCAGTAATATGATGGTTAGATAATTTATTCACTAACTGCAAGATGGCACAAAGCAGACAAAAGTATTAAATGTTATCCCTTAGTGTATTATACAGCAGTAATATGATGGTTAGATAATGTATTCACTAACTGCAAGATGGCACAAAGAGACAAAAGTATTAAATGTTATCCCTTAGTGTATTATACAGCAGTAATATGATGGTTAGATAATTTATTCACTAACTGCAAGATGGCACAAAGCAGACAAAAATATTAAATGTTATCCCTTAGTGTAATATACAGCAGTAATATGATGGTTAGATAATTTATTCACTAACTGCAAGATGGCACAAAGAGACAAAAGTATTAAATGTTATCCCTTAGTGTAATATACAGCAGTAATATGATGGTTAGATAATTTATTCACTAACTGCAAGATGGCACAAAGCAGACAAAAGTATTAAATGTTATCCCTTAGTGTATTATACAGCAGTAATATGATGGTTAGATAATTTATTCACTAACTGCAAGATGGCACAAAGCGACAAAAGTATTAAATGTTATCCCTTAGTGTATTATACAGCAGTAATATGATGGTTAGATAATGTATCAACTAACTGCAAGATGGCACAAAGCGACAAAAGTATTAAATGTTATCCCTTAGTGTATTATACAGCAGTAATATGATGGTTAGATAATTTATTCACTAACTGCAAGATGGCACAAAGCAGACAAAAGTATTAAATGTTATCCCTTAGTGTATTATACAGCAGTAATATGATGGTTAGATAATTTATTCACTAACTGCAAGATGGCACAAAGCAACAAAAGTATTAAATGTTATCCCTTAGTGTATTATACAGCAGTAATATGATGGTTAGATAATTTATATTATATTATTATATATAAGATATATTTATATATCGTTTTATATACATTACACACACACACCATATGTGGTTTTATATACATTACACACACACCATATGTGTTTTTTTTTATACATTACACACACCATATGTGTTTTTTTTTTATACATTACACACACCATGTGTTTTTTTTTATACATTACACACACCATATGTGTTTTTTTTTATACATTACACACACACCATATGTGTTTTTGTTTTATACATTACACACACACCATATGTGTTTTTTTTTTTATACATTACACACACACCATATGTGGTTTTATATACATTACACACACCATATGTGGGTTTTTTATACATTACACACACCATATGTGGTTTTTTATACATCACACACACACACCATATGTGGTTTTATATACATTACACACACACACACACCATATGTGTTTTTTTAATACATTACATACACACACACCATATGTGTTTTTATATACATTACACACACACCATATGTGGTTTTATATACATTACACACACCATATGTGGTTTTATGTACATTACACACACACCATATGTGGCCTGGGTAGCTGGAGTCTGCCACAGGGTGGGACCCTGAGTACTGGTGCTGTCGGGCATCAGGGGGTGGCTACAGGCTGTGGTCACTTGCCAGCTACATAGCTGCAGTCGGCAGGAAGGAAGCAGGACCCGTTTGGCGGAGCTACCCAGTCGGGGTAGCCGGGGGTATCCGTCACATTGGCTGGCAGCGGTGGGATGCTTCCAACTTCCTGGGACATTCAAACCACCAGCTAGAAGTAATATTGAATGGAAATAATGCGGGTACCAGGAACAGAACAACCCCCACCAGAGAAATGCTGGGAGAGGACCAGGCGGCTGGCGGTTCAGATGACGACCGGGGAAATGAGCTATCCGTTACAACGCCAAGTTCAGCCGCAAGTACAGTATCTACTACGGGGACATCCACGTCTGATGTACAGTGTGAAGTGCAGTGGTGGTTGGCGTTATATGACACACGGCCACCAAAGGAGGTCATCACCAAGATCGTTTCGGATGTTACCCAGCTCAAGTTAGCAGAAATCCACCAGTCCATAGGAGGGGCTCCATCAGCCCATGGAGTGCCGGCTCTTCGACCGCACAAGCTACCCCATGGGGCCTTTCGAGCATACAAGGAAGAGGAGGAGGATATTGACTGTTACCTTCAGGTCTTTGAGACCCAATGCGAACTGAAGGGGGTAGCCTATGCCGATAGACTGTCCTGATCGGTAAACTGTCAGGGTGGGCTTTGGCAGCTTTCCACGCTACCCCTTCTGAGGACCAAAAGGATTATAACAAGGTGAAAGACCATATCCTTGTCCGATATGGGCTCACCCCGGAGGCCCACCGGCAGAAGTTCCGGGCACTAAGGAAGCAGGATGAACAGCCTTTCACAGAATGGACCCACCAATTCACCAGGTCGATGACGTCCTGGCTAGCTGGCTGCAAGGCCACTACTGGGGCAGAAGTGGCACAGCTTTTTCTTCTGGAACATTTTTATTATCATATTCCAGTCGAGATAAAAGAATGGGTCCAGGACCGGCGGCCCACCACAGCAGACCAGGCGGCTGTCCTAGCAGATCAGTACACAGATGCCCGCCGCCAAGTTCGTTCTAACCCACAATCGACTCCCCGCACAGCTTCGGTGGTAGTCCGACCCCCAGCGGCTACCACTAAGCCTCCGGGCCGTCCGGCCTTTGTCACTCCAGCCGGAGTCAGGGACTCACGGGGATGTTTTTCCTGCGGACACCCCGGCGGGAATGCCCAAGTCGAGTCCGACAACAGCCAGCCACTCAGCCAAGACACCTCCAGCCCACAGCTTGGGTGAGAGCTCCCGCCCCAACCTACCCAGCCGCTGCCCACTATGCTTATGCACCGGCTGATTATCCTGAATGGGCTGAAGAGGAGGTTGGCACCCTACAAGAAGCCTACCTGGCGTCCACAGACAACCGTCAGCACCACTGCCAGACCGTTTGGGTCAATGGAAAGCCGGCTCAGGGGTTACGGGACACTGGATCCACCATTACCCTGATCCAGCCTCATCTGGCCTCCGCTTCTACCACTACTGGGAGAACTCTTGCTGTTCGAGTGGCCAGAGGTGCCACAATACGAGTCCCTATGGCCTGTGTCCATCTGGCTTGGGACGCTGGAGCCCGCACTGTGGACATGGCCATTATGCCAGATCTTCCCGCAGATGTTGTACTAGGAAATGACCTCGGCCTACTTGTTTCCACCTTTTTGGGGGATACTCCCCTGGACACTTGCCCAGTAACCACTCGCAGGCAAGCTCAGCGGCAAGCCAACACGCCACAGCTGGGGACCCAGGTAAGACCCCCCACCCCGACTCCTCTCCTTCCCCGACGGCCTATCCTCACGCCCCAACGCCCAACCCCGCTCCCTGCCCTCCTTCCCGACCAACTATCCTGGGCCTCCTCTTCTGAATTTGCCCAAGAGACTCTGAGCAACCCGACCCTTACCCCCTTCCGAGACCGAGTAGGGACTGATCCCCAGGGACCCTAGGAAGAACGGTTCCAATGGGAAAATGGCCTGTTGTATCGGGTCTCCCGGCGGAAGAAAGGGCCAGTGCCCAAACGTCAGCTGGTGGTACCGAAAAAATATCGGTCCAACCTGCTGCGAATAGGGCACGATATCCCCTTGGCTGGGCATTTAGGCAACTCCCGAACACACCATCGCCTTACTCAGATCTTTCTCTGGCCCAGAATCACGCGAGAAATTAAGGAATATTGTAGGACCTACATCGTGTGTCAAAAGGTAGGGAAGACCGGGGACCATACGAAAGCCCCCCTTAACCCTCTCCCCGTTATTGACGAACCCTTTAGCAGAATCGCTGTGGATATAGTAGGGCCCCTACCTAGACCTAGTCCCTCCGGAAAAAAATACATACTCACAGTAGTAGACTATGCCACTAGGTATCCAGAGGCCAGTGCGTTGCTCCGGGTATTCACCTGGGTAGGCTTCCCCCGAGAAATGGTCTCTGACCAGGGGACCTAGTTTACAGCGTAGGTCACCCAAAGGTTATGGGAATTGTGTGGGATAAAACCCCTGTACAGTGCCCCCTATCACCCCCAGACCAATGGGCTTTGTGATTGGTTTAACGGGACACTGAAACAATTGCTTTGGACGTTCTCGGCTACTCACAAAGACTGGGAAAAATTCCTGCCGCACCTATTTGCCTACAGAGAGGTGCCCCAGGAATCCACCGGGTTTTAACCCTTTGAACTGCTGTATGGCCGGAAAATAGGGGAGGGATCAGCAGGGGAGGAAGGACCCTCCGTTGTGGAGTACGTCCCGAAGTTCAGGGATCGGCTGAAGGACCTCACTGCCATGGTGCGGGAGAACCTGCAGAGCGCCCAAAGGAGACAAACGGTGGTACGACCGTAATGCTCGTAGCCAAATTCTCACAGTAGGGCAGTGGGTTCTTGCCTTAAAACCTGTCAAAACGAACAAGTTACAGGCTTCCTGGCAAGGGCCCTACCGGGTGGTGGAACAATTGAATAACACCACCTACCTTGTAGCAAAATGCTCCGATGATCGGGTCCAACGGACCTTTCATGTGAACATGCTCAAGGAGTATGTAGAAAGACCCCAAAAATGTAGCCACTATCTGTGCCCCGGCTATGGAAGACTCAGAGAGCCTGCCCATGCCAGAGCTCCCCGGGCCGGATGAGACCCCTCAAGGAGTAGCCAACATAATCTTGGATGAGAGGTTAGCAGCTGGACAGAGACAGCAGATCCGGCATTTACTAGAGGACCGCCAGGAGATGTTCTCCAATGTCCCTGGATACACCACAGTGGCTGTGCACCGAGTGGAAACCCCGGGACAAGCTCCCCTGAGACAGGCAGCTTACAGAGTATCTGAAGCTGTCAGAGACAGTATGCACCGGGAGCTCCGAGGAATGTTGGACCTCTGTGTTGTTGAACCGTCCAACAGTCCCTGGGCCTCCCCGGTGGTGCTGGTCCCCAAGAAAGATAGTACTACCCGGTTCTGCATTGACTACCGTAAGCTCAATGACAGAACCACAACCGACGCCTATCCCATGCCCCGCGTCGATGACCTCTTAGATAGAATCACCAGGGGTCACTTCCTAACTACCCTTGACCTCTGCAAGGGGTATTGGCAGATCCCACTAGACCCTGACTCCGTTCCCAAGTCCACCTTCATCACCCCTTTCGGCCTCTACCAGTTTAAGGTCATGCCGTTTGGGATGAAGAACGCTCCAGCCACCTTTCAGAGGATGGTGGATCGCCTGCTGGATGGCCTCCAAGACTATGCCTGTGACTACTTGGACGACATCGCCATCTTTAGCGACACCTGGGAGGATCATTTGATCCACCTGGGCACCGTTCTAGATCGCCTCAGAACCGCCGGGCTGACCCTGAAACCCGACAAATGCACCATAGGCCGCTCGGAAGTCCAGTACCTGGGCCACCGAGTAGGCTGTGGGCAGCAGCGGCCGGAGCCCGCCAAGGTTGAGGCAGTGGCAAACTGGCCCACTCCTTGAACTAAGACCCAGGTCTTAGCCTTCCTAGGAACCACCGGCTATTACCGAAGGTTCGTCCCCAATTATAGCACCCTAGCCAAACCCCTGACTCGTAAAAGACTGCCCCGAAAGGTACTGTGGTCCTCAGAATGTGAAAACGCCTTTCAGAGCCTCAAGTCTGCCTTGATCTCTGCCCCAGTTCTGGCTGCGCCTAACCCCACCAAACGTTTTTGTGTCCACACAGATGCTTCCATGTTTGGATTGGGAGCAGTACTAAGCCAGCTAGACGAAGAAGGGCAAGACCACCCCATAGCCTACATCAGTAGGAAACTGCTGCCCAGGGAGGTAGGCTATGCGGCGGTGGAGAAGGAATGCCTGGCACTGCTATGGGCCCTCAAGAAATTACAACCGTACCTCTATGGAAGACCCTTCACTGTCCTCACCGATCACAACCCCCTGGTGTGGCTTAATCGAGTGCCGGGAGATAATGGACGTCTACTAAGATGGAGTTTAGCCCTGCAGCCCTTTAACTTTAACGTTAGTATAGGCCGGGAAAGAGCAATGGGAATGCCGATGGACTTTCCCGGCAGACCGAAATAGAATGCTCCTCGGACATCCCCCAGTAGACCCGTGGGGATCTATCTGGGTCTGCCGAACTGGAAGGGGGGAGTTGTCACGGATACTGGGCTGCAAGGGTTAAATTCCCACCCCCCTACAACCTCACTCCTGTTTCTCAGTGGTTTTGGGCTCCTCAGAGCAACCACCATCTCTGGAAGCTGTTTGTTTGCTTTGTTTTGGCTTCCTTTTGTGTTCAGAGAAGAGTTGGTTTATGACCAGGAAAACCCTCCTAGGCTGGTCGGGCTCCTGGATCTCCCGGTCGGCCACCTCACAACGGACACCCGCCCAACCACTCTCAGGCTGGCCAGGCTCCTGGAACTCCCGGTCGGCCCCAGGACAGCAGAACACCCGGTAATTTTAAGCTTTAAAATGACACCCTGAAAGTGCCGCCACTCCACCGGGATCACCCTGAAACCGCCACCCATAGGTATTGGGATTATGTGGGACTGTGGCTCCTATGGAGGTGCCGGGCTGTCTGGAGGGGCGGGAATGGCGGGAAAATAGTGGGATTGTCCAGAGTCTTATCAAGAATAGCTGCCTGTATAAAAAGAGTCCATGTTTTCAATAAAATCAGTTCCTGTCTAACCTGAATGCTAGTGTGTCTAGTTATTTGGGTTGGTTCCAGCTAAAATCACTTTCCTGGGCTACATAGCAGCCTGTTCCAGGCAGAGAAAGGATCCTCAGGCAGAGCTATCCAGCCTGGGTAGCTGGAGTCTGCCACAGGGTGGGACCCTGAGTACTGGTGCTGTCGGGCATCAGGAGTGGCTACAGGCTGTGGTCACTTGCCAGCTACATAGCTGCAGTCGGCAGGAAGGAAGCAGGACCCGTTTGGCGGAGCTACCCAGTCGGGGTAGCCGGGGGTATCCGTCACACACCATATGTGGTTTTATATACATTACACACACACACTATATGTGCTTTTACATACATTACACACACACACACACACCATATGTGGTTTTATATACATTACACACACCATATGTGGTTTTACATACATTACACACACCATATGTGGTTTTATATACATCACACACCCACCATATGTGGTTTTATATACATTACACACATACACATGGTTTTATATACATTACACACACACACCATATGTGGCTTAATATACATTACACACACACCATATGTGGTTTTATATACATTACACACACACCATATGTGGTTTTATATACATTACACACACACACTATATGTGGTTTTATATACATTACACACACACACTATATGTGGTTTTACATACATTACACACACACACACCATATGTGGTTTTACATACATTACACACACCATATGTGGTTTTACATACATCACACACACACACCCCATATGTGGCTTAATATACATTACACACCCACCCACCATATGTGGTTTTATATACATTACACACATACACGTGGTTTTATATACATTACACACACACCATATGTGGCTTAATATACATTACACACACCCCATATGTGGTTTTACATACATTACACACACACCATATGTGGTTTTACATACATTACACACACACCATATGTGGTTTTACATACATTACACACACACCATATGTGGATTTACATACATTACACACACACCATATGTGGTTTTACATACATTACACACCATATGTGGTTTTACATACATTACACACCATATGTGGTTTTACATACATTACACACACACACACCATATGTAGTTTTATATACATTACACACACACACCATATGTGGTTTTATATACATTACACACACACACCATATTTGGTTTTATATACATTACATACACACACACCATATGTGGTTTTATATACATTACACACACTCACCATATGTGGTTTTATCTACATTACACACACACACACCATATGTGGTTTTATATACTTTACACACACACACCATATGTCATTTTATATACATTACACACACCATATGTCGTTTTATATACATTACACACACCCACCATATGTCGTTTTATATACATTACACGCACACACCCACCATATGTCGTTTTATATACATTACACACACACACCATGTGGTTGTATATAAAACGACATATGGTGTGTGTGTAATGTATATAAATTACACACACACCATATGTCGTTTTATATACATTACACACACACCATATGTCGTTTTATATACATTACACACACACACACACCATATGTCGTTTTATATACATTACACACACCATATGTCATTTTATATACATTACACACACCATATGTCATTTTATATACATTACACACACACCATATGTCGTTTTATATACATTACACACACACCATATGTCGTTTTATATACATTACACACACACACAATATGTCGTTTTATGTACATTACACACACACCATATGTCGTTTTATATACATTACACACACACCATATGTCGTTTTATATACATTACACACACACACACACCATATGTCGTTTTATATACATTACACACACACCATATGTCGTTTTACATACATTACACACACACCATATGTCGTTTTACATACATTACACACACCTATAGCTGGTTCTCCTGATAATAAAAAATACTTCCATTAGTAGATTCAATCTATAGATTACTACCTATAGCTGGTTCCCCT
Organism: Bombina bombina; assembly: GCF_027579735.1. Taxonomy (NCBI): domain Eukaryota; kingdom Metazoa; phylum Chordata; class Amphibia; order Anura; family Bombinatoridae; genus Bombina; species Bombina bombina. Next base: position 6,108,272 of record NC_069505.1, read on the forward strand.
GATAATAAAATACTTCCAGTAGTAGATTCAATCTATAGATTATTACCTATAGCTGGTTCTCCTGATAATAAAAAGACTTCCATTAGTAGATTCAATCTATAGATTACTACCTAGAGCTTGTTCTTCCGATAATTTAATTAGTAGATTAAATCTATAGATTTCTACTTATAGCTGGTTCCCCTGATAATAAAATAATTCCATTAGTAGATTAAATCTATAGATTACTACCTATAGCTGGTTCCCCTGATAATAAAATAATTCCATTAGTAGATTAAATCTATAGATTACTACCTATAGCTGGTTCCCCTGATAATAAAATAATTCCATTAGTAGATTAAATCTATAGATTACTACCTATAACGGGTTCCCCTGATAATAAAATAATTCCATTAGTATATTAAATCTATAGATTACTACCTATAGCTGGTTCCCCTGATAATAAAAATACTTCCATTAGTAGATTCAATCTATAGATTACTGCTGATAGCTGGTTCCCCTGATAATACTTCCATTAGTAGATTAAATCTATAGATTACTGCTGATAGCTGGTTCCCCTGATAATACTTCCATTAGTAGATTCAATCTATAGATTACTGCTGATAGCTGGTTCCCCTGATAATACTTCCTTTAGTAGATTAAATCTATAGATTACTGCCTATAGCTGGTTCCTTACCAGCCGTCTTCATTTAAATGATTTGTGTTCTGCTTAGGAATTTTACATTGAAGGCAAAGACAAGATGCATCTCCTCCCTACCTTGGGGCAATTCAACACATAGGGGCCAGAATATAAACACTTCCCTGCCCCCATGTGCATCAACACATTCCAAAGCTGTGCTGCATGAAGGTGAGCTAAACTGTATGTAGTTACCTTTAAAGGGACATTGAAGTGACAACCCCCCCCCCCCCCAAAAAAAAAACAACATTTTCCTGAGCATACAATTTTAACCCCCTAATGACATACAGGTTAAGCCCTTATGCAAGACTGCACTATTTCTACATACCTCAGTAGTGAGGCAGATCAGATTGCATGCCTATCAGCAGGGTGCGTCCTTTGCATGAGATAAACACTGTAATCAACGCGCATCTCATTCAGTTGCTGGATGTCTGCATGTGAGGCTATCCAGCAACAGTGCAGAACCAAACGACTGTCACTGTGTATACAATCACTATGACAGCCAGTCACAATGGATGTATACTTAAAATGGAGTCTAGACACTGACATGCATGCTGGGCTATCACTGGATGCCTCAGGAGTTCGTCCAGTGATGCAAAAAAAAAAAAGAAGTAAATTTATGCTTACCGGATAAATTTGTTTCTTTTATGATACGATGAGTCCACGGATTTCATCCTTACTTATGGGATTACGCCTCATGTTTGACTCTAGCAATCATCCGGGGAAGGAGAGCAAACGGAGGGAAGACATATGTTAGGCTGAAAGACCATGCTAAGGCATCTATCAGCTCGGGCCAGAATCCCTTGACCTGGACCCATATCTCAGAAGTTTGGCATTCTGACGAGACGCCATAAAATCCAACTAACTCCTGCCGACCCCATCTGAGAATCAGGTTTGATAATATTTCCGGATGGAGTTCCCACTCTCCCAGATGAAAGGTCAGCCTGCTCAGAAAATCTGCCTCCCAGTTGTCCACCAATGGGCTATAGATCGCAGACAGATGGCAAGAGTAAGCCTCCGCCCACTGATTATTTTTGCCACTGCGGTCATCGCAAAGGAAATCCTTGTTCCTGCTTGATGATGGATGTAAGCCACTGTTGCTATGCTGTCCGGCAGGACTCTGAAGAATTTGTCTGAAACCAACTGAGGCCAGACCCGAAGCGCATGGAATATTGCCCTCAACTCTAGGATGTTAACGGGAAGGAGAGATTCTGCTTGAGTCCATACTCCCTGAGCCTTCAAGGAGTTCCAGACTACTCCCCATCCTAATATACCGGCATCCGTTGTCACTATCACCCCTGAAGATCTGCGAAAGCATGCCTGGGAAAAATTATCTGGCGACAACCACCATAGAAGAGAGTCCCTCGACTCCTGACCTAGAATTATTCGAGGAGACAAAATTCGTAGTCTCCATTCCACTGCCTGAGCATGTTTAGTGTTTAGTTGCAGAGGCCTGAATTGAAACCGAGCCAATGGTATGATGATCAATGCCGCCACCATCATTCCGATTACCTCCAGGTAACCACTGAACCACTGATGGCTGAAGAGAGGACTGAAGTGCTCGACATGTATACAGAATCCTTGACTTTCTGACTTCGTCAGATTTTTTTTTTTTTTTAGAGTATAGTTGATTAGATTACTCAGAAGCGTACCCTTTTCTTAGGAAGGTAAACACAATATCAGTCTGGGAACTAGTTTGCTAACAAGATGACACCTCGAGAAAAATGTTGTCCAGATAAAATGCCACCGCAATGCCCTGCGGTCTTAGAACCGCCAGCCGAAACCCCTGAATCTTTGTGGAAATCCTGACAGCCATGACCAACCCAAAAGGAAGCGTTGGTCCAGGAAGGCAAACCACAAAGAACTAGTGATGATCTCTGTAGATAAGAACATGAGGACATTCATCCTGTAGATCTATTGTCCTCATAAATCGACCCTCCTGGATCCAAGGAAGGATAGCACGAAAGTTTCCATCCTGAAAGATGGAACTCCGAGAACTTGTTCAGAGTCACAAAGACTAAGATAGGTCTGAATGTTCCCTCCTCTTTGGGAACTGCAAACAGACTTGAACAAAAATCCTGCTCCTGTATCGGAACAGGCCAAGCACGCCCACGGAAAGAATGTCTCCCACACAAAGTAAGAACGCCTCTCTTTTAACTGGTCTGCAGAGAATCTTGAAAACAGAAACCAGTCCACTGTGAATTCTTTAAACATTTTTATTTTTATAAATTCAGAAGAAATCATCTTCATCAAGACATGTTCTACAAGGCCTTCTTGAATGAATAGTTAAAAATTTAGACGTAGATCTAAATCTGTAAAACAAGGCACTAACCATAAGGCTCAGAGAGCTGAGACAGAGAAACCTGAAACCTACGCTCCCATTTTAAAAACTTCAACAAAAGAAATTGAAATAAAGGAACTGGACAATGACAGTCTTTACCTTATCCTGGATCTTTGATGAGTTTCTGACTTAAATGCATCAGACAACGCATCAAACCGACATACCGTCACACTAAAGACGGTAATAAAATACACCGCTGATACCATTGGAAGCCCTGGAGTACTCCCCTTTCCCAATATTTATCCAGATAACCCTTGAGAATCTAACTATTCACTGGAACAAATAGTAGATTTTTTAGCTAAGTTGGAAATTACGCCATTCACCCTAGGTGATGTCTCTTTAGCTAAGTTGGTTATGGGGAAATCTTCTTTAAGTATAGGGAATGCGGACTTCTCCAATGTGTATAACCCACAGGACGCACTAGGATAGATTACACCTAATAGTGAAAATAACTCCTCTAGTAATGGATAGATTCCGTGAGGGAAAAACATGGAATGCATGATATGTAAAGAAAAACTCCAGATGGAGTATAATAGGAAGTGCAGGGCACTGCATGTGTGCCCAAACATGTTGTGAACACTATAGGTTTGTGGGATAAGGAGATCATTGTCAACATACTCCCAAACAGCTTGGAACCCGTGACAGAGTTTTCTATCCTGTTAGCTTGTGTGATGAGCCCCACAGCAAGCTATTATAAAAGGAGAAAATTCCCCCCCAAAAAGTGTAATGTTTTAATAAAAATTCCCACAGAAAAACAGTACTGTCACTTTAAATTATCCTATTTCTGTGACAGAAAAAAATCCTTGCTTAACCTTGCTGGAAATAGACATTGTTATGTACATTAAAGCAACCATATCTTGTGTCCACAATTCCGTACAAAAAGTGCAAGGAACCACAGAGCACCGCATGTGGGCAAGGAACATTATTTTAAGTGATGCAAAGGAATCACTCCCAAATAATCCTCGCAGTCAGCAATAGAGAGGTATTTGATGATGGTAACCCCTGACTCAATCATGCTCCTAAATAAACAGTCATTACAGATATGTATGCATGTAATATGAACTTGTGAAGCGCTGCTGATCATCCAAAAGGATTTCAAACTGACAACATAATTTATGTAAGAACTTAGCTGATAAATTCATTTCTTTCATATTAGCAAGAGTCCATGAGCTAGTGACGTATGCGATATACATTCCTACCAGGAGGGGCAAAGTTTCCCAAACCTCAAAATGCCTATAAATACACCCCTCACCACACCCACAATTCAGTTTAACGAATAGCCAAGAAGTGGGGTGATAAAAAAGTGTGAAAGCATATAAAATAAGGAATTGGAATAATTGTGCTTTATACAAAAATCATAACCACCCCAAAAAAAGGGCGGGCCTCATGGACTCTTGCTAATATGAAAGAAATGAATTTATCAGGTAAGTTCTTACATAAATTATGTTTTCTTTCATGTAATTAGCAAGAGTCCATGAGCTAGTGACGTATGGGATAATGATTACCCAAGATGTGGATCTTTCCACGCAAGAGTCACTAGAGAGGGAGGGATAAAATAAAGACAGCCAATTCCTGCTGAAAATAATCCACACCCAAAATAAAGTTTAATGAAAAACATAAGCAGAAGATTCAAACTGAAACCGCTGCCTGAAGTACTTTTCTACCAAAAACTGCTTCAGAAGAAGAAAATACATCAAAATGGTAGAATTTAGTAAAAGTATGCAAAGAGGACCAAGTTGCTGCTTTGCAAATCTGATCAATCGAAGCTTCATTCCTAAACGCCCAGGAAGTAGAAACTGACCTAGTAGAATGAGCTGTAATCCTTTGAGGCGGAGATTTACCCGACTCAACATAGGCAAGATGAATTAAAGATTTCAACCAAGATGCCAAAGAAATGGCAGAAGCTTTCTGGCCTTTTCTAGAACCAGAAAAGATAACAAATAAACTAGAAGTCTTTCAGAAAGACTTAGTAGCTTCAACATAATATTTCAAAGCTCTAACAACATCCAAAGAATGCAATGATTTCTCCTTAGAATTCTTAGGATTAGGACATAATGAAGGAACCACAATTTCCCTACTAATGTTGTTAGAATTCACAACTTTAGGTAAAAATTCAAAAGAAGTTCGCAACACTGCCTTATCCTGATGAAAAATCAGAAAAGGAGACTCACAAGAAAGAGCAGATAATTCAGAAACTCTTCTGGCAGAAGAGATTGCCAAAAGGAACAAAACTTTCCAAGAAAGTAATTTAATGTCCAATGAATGCATAGGTTCAAACGGAGGAGCTTGAAGAGCCCCCAGAACCAAATTCAAACTCCAAGGAGGAGAAATTGACTTAATGACAGGTTTTATACGAACCAAAGCTTGTACAAAACAATGAATATCAGGAAGATTAGCAATATTTCTGTGAAAAAGAACAGAAAGAGCAGAGATTTGTCCTTTCAAAGAACTTGCGGATAAACCTTTATCTAAACCATCCTGAAGAAACTGTAAAATTCTCGGAATTCTAAAAGAATGCCAAGAAAAATGATGAGAAAGACACCAAGAAATATAAGTCTTCCAGACTCTATAATATATCTCTCTGGATACAGATTTACGAGCCTGTAACATAGTATTAATCACAGAGTCAGAGAAACCTCTTTGACCAAGAATCAAGCGTTCAATCTCCATACCTTTAAATTTAAGGATTTGAGATCCTGATGGAAAAAAGGACCTTGCGACAGAAGGTCTGGTCGTAGCGGAAGAGTCCACGGATGGCAAGAGGCCATCCGGACAAGATCCGCATACCAAAACCTGTGAGGCCATGCCGGAGCTACCAGCAGAACAAACGAGCATTCCTTCAGAATATTGGAGATTACCCTTGGAAGAAGAACTAGAGGCGGAAAGATATAAGCAGGATGATACTTCCAAGGAAGCGATAATGCATCCACTGCTTCCGCCTGAGGATCCCGGGATCTGGACAGATACCTGGGAAGTTTCTTGTTTAGATGAGACGCCATCAGATCTATTTCTGGAAGCTCCCACATTTGAACAATCTGAAGAAATACCTCTGGGTGAAGAGACCATTCGCCCGGATGCAACGTTTGGCGACTGAGATAATCCGCTTCCCAATTGTCTATACCTGGGATATGAACCGCAGAGATTAGACAGGAGCTGGATTCCGCCCAAACCAGAATTCGAGATACTTCTTTCATAGCCAGAGGACTGTGAGTCCCTCCTTGATGATTGATGTATGCCACAGTAGTGACATTGTCTGTCTGAAAACAAATGAACGATTCTCTCTTCAGAAGAGGCCAAGACTGAAGAGCTCTGAAAATTGCACGGAGTTCCAAAATATTGATCGGTAATCTCACCTCCTGAGATTCCCAAACTCCTTGTGCCGTCAGAGATCCCCACACAGCTCCCCAACTTGTGAGACTTGCATCTGTTGAAATTACAGTCCAGGTCGGAAGCACAAAAGAAGCCCCCTGAATTAAACGATGGTGATCTGTCCACCACGTTAGAGTGTGTCGTACAATCGGTTTTAAAGATATTAATTGAGATATCTTTGTGTAATCCTTGCACCATTGATTCAGCATACAGAGCTGAAGAGGTCGCATGTGAAAACGAGCAAAGGGGATCGCGTCCAATGCAGCAGTCATAAGACCTAGAATTTCCATGCATCAGGCTACCGAAGGGAATGATTGTGACTGAAGGTTTCGACAAGCTGAAATCAATTTTAGACGTCTCTTGTCTGTTAAAGACAGAGTCATGGACACTGAATCTATCTGGAAACCCAGAAAGGTTACCCTTGTCTGAGGAATCAATGAACTTTTTGGTGAATTGATCCTCCAACCATGATCTTGAAGAAACAACACAAGTCGATTCGTATGAGATTCTGCTAAATGTAAAGACTGAGCAAGTACCAAGATATCGTCCAAATAAGGAAATACCACAATACCCTGTTCTCTGATTACAGACAGAAGGGCACCGAGAACCTTTGTAAAAATTCTTGGAGCTGTAGCTAGGCCAAACGGCAGAGCCACAAACTGGTAATGCTTGTCCAGAAAAGAGAATCTCAGGAACTGATAATGATCTGGATGAATCGGAATATGCAGATATGCATCCTGTAAATCTATTGTGGACATAAAATGCCCTTGCTGAACAAAAGGCAAGATAGTCCTTACAGTTACCATTTTGAACGTTGGTATCCTTACATAACGATTCAATATTTTTAGATCCAGAACTGGTCTGAAGGAATTCTCCTTCTTTGGTACAATGAAGAGATTTGAATAAAACCCCATCCCCTGTTCCAGAACTGGAACTGGCATAATTACTCCAGCAAGGGTAGAAATAGCCCCATCGACTTTAGGGATTTTGTCCCAAAATTCTAATCTGTCAGACGGCACAGGATATAATTGCTTAAAACGTTTAGAAGGAGTAAATGAATTACCCAATTTATCCCATTCTCTGGAAATTACTTCAGAAATAGCATTAGGAACAGGAAAAACTTCTGGAATAACCACAGGAGATTTAAATACCTTATCTAAACGTTTAGAATTAGTATCAAGAGGACCAGAATCCTCTATTTCTAAAGCAATTAGTACTTCTTTAAGTAAAGAACGAATAAATTCCATTTTAAATAAATATGAAGATTTATCAGCATCAATCTCTGAGACAGAATCCTCTGAACCAGAAGAGTCATCAGAATCAGAATGATGATGTTCATTTAAAAATTCATCTGTAGAGAGAGAAGTTTTAAAAGATTTTTTATGTTTACTAGAAGGAGAAATAACAGACATAGCCTTCTTGATGGATTCAGAAACAAAATCTCTTATGTTATCAGGAACATTCTGCACCTTAGATGTTGAGGGAACTGCAACAGGCAATGGTACATTACTAAAGGAAATATCTGCTTTAACAAGTTTGTCATGACAATTAATACAAACAACAGCCGGAGGAATAGCTACCAAAAGTTTACAGCAGATACACTTAGCTTTGGTAGTTCCAGCACTAGACAGCGATTTTCCTGAAGTATCTTCTGACTCAGATGCAGATCTTGCAATATGTAAGAGAAAAAACAACATATAAAGCAAAATTGATCAAATTCCTTAAATGACAGTTTCAGGAATGGGAAAAAATGCCAATAAACAAGCTTCTAGAAACCAGAAGCAAAGAAAAAATGAGACTGAAATAATGTGGAGACAAAAGCGATGCCCATATTTTTTGGCGCCAAATAATACGCCCACATTGTTTGGCGCCTAAATGCTTTTTGGCGCCAAAAATGATGCCACATCCGGAACGCCAACATTTTTGGCGCAAAAGGACGTCAAAAAAACAGAATTTATGTTTACCTGATAAATTACTTTCTCCAACGGTGTGTCCGGTCCACGGCGTCATCCTTACTTGTGGGATATTCTCTTCCCCAACAGGAAATGGCAAAGAGCCCAGCAAAGCTGGTCACATGATCCCTCCTAGGCTCCGCCTACCCCAGTCATTCGACCGACGTTAAGGAGGAATATTTGCATAGGAGAAACCATATGGTACCGTGGTGACTGTAGTTAAAGAAAATAAATTATCAGACCTGATTAAAAAAACCAGGGCGGGCCGTGGACCGGACACACCGTTGGAGAAAGTAATTTATCAGGTAAACATAAATTCTGTTTTCTCCAACATAGGTGTGTCCGGTCCACGGCGTCATCCTTACTTGTGGGAACCAATACCAAAGCTTTAGGACACGGATGAAGGGAGGGAGCAAATCAGGTCACCTAAATGGAAGGCACCACGGTTTGCAAAACCTTTCTCCCAAAAATAGCCTCAGAAGAAGCAAAAGTATCAAACTTGTAAAATTTGGTAAAAGTGTGCAGTGAAGACCAAGTCGCTGCCCTACATATCTGATCAACAGAAGCCTCGTTCTTGAAGGCCCATGTGGAAGCCACAGCCCTAGTGGAATGAGCTGTGATTCTTTCGGGAGGCTGCCGTCCGGCAGTCTCGTAAGCCAATCTGATGATGCTTTTAATCCAAAAAGAGAGAGAGGTAGAAGTTGCTTTTTGACCTCTCCTTTTACCGGAATAAACAACAAACAAGGAAGATGTTTGTCTAAAATCCTTTGTAGCATCTAAATAGAATTTTAGAGCGCGAACAACATCCAAATTGTGCAACAAACGTTCCTTCTTTGAAACTGGTTTCGGACACAGAGAAGGTACGATAATCTCCTGGTTAATGTTTTTGTTAGAAACAACTTTTGGAAGAAACCCAGGTTTAGTACGTAAAACCACCTTATCTGCATGGAACACCAGATAAGGAGGAGAACACTGCAGAGCAGATAATTCTGAAACTCTTCTAGCAGAAGAAATTGCAACTAAAAACAAAACTTTCCAAGATAATAACTTAATATCAACGGAATGTAAGGGTTCAAACGGAACCCCCTGAAGAACTGAAAGAACTAAATTGAGACTCCAAGGAGGAGTCAAAGGTTTGTAAACAGGCTTAATTCTAACCAGAGCCTGAACAAAGGCTTGAACATCTGGCACAGCTGCCAGCTTTTTGTGAAGTAACACAGACAAGGCAGAAATCTGTCCCTTCAGGGAACTTGCAGATAATCCTTTTTCCAATCCTTCTTGAAGGAAGGATAGAATCTTAGGAATCTTAACCTTGTCCCAAGGGAATCCTTTAGATTCACACCAACAGATATATTTTTTCCAAATTTTGTGGTAAATCTTTCTAGTTACAGGCTTTCTGGCCTGAACAAGAGTATCGATAACAGAATCTGAGAACCCTCGCTTCGATAAGATCAAGCGTTCAATCTCCAAGCAGTCAGCTGGAGTGAAACCAGGTTCGGATGTTCGAACGGACCCTGAACAAGAAGGTCTCGTCTCAAAGGTAGCTTCCAAGGTGGAGCCGATGACATATTCACCAGATCTGCATACCAAGTCCTGCGTGGCCACGCAGGAGCTATCAAGATCACCGACGCCCTCTCCTGATTGATCCTGGCTACCAGCCTGGGGATGAGAGGAAACGGCGGGAACACATAAGCTAGTTTGAAGGTCCAAGGTGCTACTAGTGCATCCACTAGAGCCGCCTTGGGATCCCTGGATCTGGACCCGTAGCAAGGAACTTTGAAGTTCTGACGAGAGGCCATCAGATCCATGTCTGGAATGCCCCACAGCTGAGTGACTTGGGCAAAGATTTCCGGATGGAGTTCCCACTCCCCCGGATGCAATGTCAGACGACTCAGAAAATCCGCTTCCCAATTTTCCACTCCTGGGATGTGGATAGCGGACAGGTGGCAGGAGTGAGACTCCGCCCATAGAATGATTTTGGTCACTTCTTCCATCGCTAGGGAACTCCTTGTTCCCCCCTGATGGTTGATGTACGCAACAGTTGTCATGTTGTCTGATTGAAACCGTATGAACTTGGCCCTCGCTAGCTGAGGCCAAGCCTTGAGAGCATTGAATATTGCTCTCAGTTCCAGAATATTTATCGGTAGAAGAGATTCTTCCCGAGACCAAAGACCTTGAGCTTTCAGGGATCCCCAGACCGCGCCCCAGCCCATCAGACTGGCGTCGGTCGTGACAATGACCCACTCTGGTCTGCGGAATGTCATCCCTTGTGACAGGTTGTCCAGGGACAGCCACCAACGGAGTGAGTCTCTGGTCCTCTGATTTACTTGTATCTTCGGAGACAAGTCTGTATAATCCCCATTCCACTGACTGAGCATGCACAGTTGTAATGGTCTTAGATGAATGCGCGCAAAAGGAACTATGTCCATTGCCGCTACCATCAACCCGATCACTTCCATGCACTGAGCTATGGAAGGAAGAGGAACGGAATGAAGTATCCGACAAGAGTCTAGAAGCTTTGTTTTTCTGGCCTCTGTCAGAAATATCCTCATTTCTAAGGAGTCTATTATTGTTCCCAAGAAGGGAACCCTTGTTGACGGAGATAGAGAACTCTTTTCCACGTTCACTTTCCATCCGTGAGATCTGAGAAAGGCCAGGACTATGTCCGTGTGAGCCTTTGCTTGAGGAAGGGACGACGCTTGAATCAGAATGTCGTCCAAGTAAGGTACTACAGCAATGCCCCTTGGTCTTAGCACAGCTAGAAGGGACCCTAGTACCTTTGTGAAAATCCTTGGAGCAGTGGCTAAACCGAAAGGAAGCGCCACAAACTGGTAATGCTTGTCCAGGAATGCGAACCTTAGGAACCGATGATGTTCCTTGTGGATAGGAATATGTAGATACGCATCCTTTAAATCCACCGTGGTCATGAATTGACCTTCCTGGATGGAAGGAAGAATAGTTCGAATGGTTTCCATCTTGAACGATGGAACCTTGAGAAACTTGTTTAAGATCTTGAGATCTAAGATTGGTCTGAACGTTCCCTCTTTTTTGGGAACTATGAACAGATTGGAGTAGAACCCCATCCCTTGTTCTCTTAATGGAACAGGATGAATCACTCCCATTTTTAACAGGTCTTCTACACAATGTAAGAATGCCTGTCTTTTTATGTGGTCTGAAGACAACTGAGACCTGTGGAACCTCCCCCTTGGGGGAAGCCCCTTGAATTCCAGAAGATAACCTTGGGAGACTATTTCTAGCGCCCAAGGATCCAGAACATCTCTTGCCCAAGCCTGAGCGAAGAGAGAGAGTCTGCCCCCCACCAGATCCGGTCCCGGATCGGGGGCCAACATTTCATGCTGTCTTGGTAGCAGTGGCAGGTTTCTTGGCCTGCTTTCCCTTGTTCCAGCCTTGCATTGGTCTCCAAGCTGGCTTGGCTTGAGAAGTATTACCCTCTTGCTTAGAGGATGTAGCACTTTGGGCTGGTCCGTTTCTACGAAAGGGACGAAAATTAGGTTTATTTTTGGCCTTGAAAGGCCGATCCTGAGGAAGGGCGTGGCCCTTACCCCCAGTGATATCAGAGATAATCTCTTTCAAGTCAGGGCCAAACAGCGTTTTCCCCTTGAAAGGAATGTTAAGTAGCTTGTTCTTGGAAGACGCATCAGCCGACCAAGATTTCAACCAAAGCGCTCTGCGCGCCACAATAGCAAACCCAGAATTCTTAGCCGCTAACCTAGCCAATTGCAAAGTGGCGTCTAGGGTAAAAGAATTAGCCAATTTGAGAGCATTGATTCTGTCCATAATCTCCTCATAAGGAGGAGAATCACTATCGACCGCCTTTATCAGCTCATCGAACCAGAAACATGCGGCTGTAGCGACAGGGACAACGCATGAAATTGGTTGTAGAAGGTAACCCTGCTGAACAAACATCTTTTTAAGCAAACCTTCTAATTTTTTATCCATAGGATCTTTGAAAGCACAACTATCCTCTATGGGTATAGTGGTGCGTTTGTTTAAAGTGGAAACCGCTCCCTCGACCTTGGGGACTGTCTGCCATAAGTCCTTTCTGGGGTCGACCATAGGAAACAATTTTTTAAATATGGGGGGAGGGACGAAAGGAATACCGGGCCTTTCCCATTCTTTATTAACAATGTCCGCCACCCGCTTGGGTATAGGAAAAGCTTCTGGGAGCCCCGGCACCTCTAGGAACTTGTCCATTTTACATAGTTTCTCTGGGATGACCAACTTGTCACAATCATCCAGAGTGGATAATACCTCCTTAAGCAGAATGCGGAGATGTTCCAACTTAAATTTAAATGTAATCACATCAGGTTCAGCTTGTTGAGAAATGTTCCCTGAATCAGTAATTTCTCCCTCAGACAAAACCTCCCTGGCCCCCTCAGACTGGGTTAGGGGCCCTTCAGAAACATTATTATCAGCGTCGTCATGCTCTTCAGTATCTAAAACAGAGCAGTCGCGCTTACGCTGATAAGTGTTCATTTTGGCTAAAATGTTTTTGACAGAATTATCCATTACAGCCGTTAATTGTTGCATAGTAAGGAGTATTGGCGCGCTAGATGTACTAGGGGCCTCCTGAGTGGGCAAGACTCGTGTAGACGAAGGAGGGAATGATGCAGTACCATGCTTACTCCCCTCACTTGAGGAATCATCTTGGGCATCATTGTCATTGTCACATAAATCACATTTATTTAAATGAATAGGAATTCTGGCTTCCCCACATTCAGAACACAGTCTATCTGGTAGTTCAGACATGTTAAACAGGCATAAACTTGATAACAAAGTACAAAAAACGTTTTAAAATAAAACCGTTACTGTCACTTTAAATTTTAAACTGAACACACTTTATTACTGCAATTGCGAAAAAACATGAAGGAATTGTTCAAAATTCACCAAATTTTCACCACAGTGTCTTAAAGCCTTAAAAGTATTGCACACCAAATTTGGAAGCTTTAACCCTTAAAATAACGGAACCGGAGCCGTTTTGAACTTTAACCCCTTTACAGTCCCTGGTATCTGCTTTGCTGAGACCCAACCAAGCCCAAAGGGGAATACGATACCAAATGACGCCTTCAGAAAGTCTTTTCTAAGTATCAGAGCTCCTCTCACATGCGACTGCATGCCATGCCTCTCAAAAACAAGTGCGCAACACCGGCGCGAAAATGAGGCTCTGCCTATGCTTTGGGAAAGCCCCTAAAGAATAAGGTGTCTAAAACAGTGCCTGCCGATATTATTATATCAAAATACCCAAATAAAATGATTCCTCAAGGCTAAATATGTGTTAATAATGAATCGATTTAGCCCAGAAAAAGTCTACAGTCTTAATAAGCCCTTGTGAAGCCCTTATTTACGATCGTAATAAACATGGCTTACCGGATCCCATAGGGAAAATGACAGCTTCCAGCATTACATCGTCTTGTTAGAATGTGTCATACCTCAAGCAGCAAGAGACTGCTCACTGTTCCCCCAACTGAAGTTAATTGCTCTCAACAGTCCTGTGTGGAACAGCCATGGATTTTAGTGACGGTTGCTAAAATCATTTTCCTCATACAAACAGAAATCTTCATCTCTTTTCTGTTTCTGAGTAAATAGTACATACCAGCACTATTTCAAAATAACAAACTCTTGATTGAATAATAAAAACTACAGTTAAACACTAAAAAACTCTAAGCCATCTCCGTGGAGATGTTGCCTGTACAACGGCAAAGAGAATGACTGGGGTAGGCGGAGCCTAGGAGGGATCATGTGACCAGCTTTGCTGGGCTCTTTGCCATTTCCTGTTGGGGAAGAGAATATCCCACAAGTAAGGATGACGCCGTGGACCGGACACACCTATGTTGGAGAAATGACGCAACTTCCGGCAACACGTATGACGCCGGAAACAGAAAAGATTTTTTTGCGCCAAAAAAGTCTGTGCCAAGAATGACGCAATAAAATGAAGCATTTTCAGCCCCCGCGAGCCTAACAGCCCACAGGGAAAAAAAGTCAAATTTTTAAGGTAAGAAAAAAAATGATTGATTCAAATGCATTATCCCAAATATGAAACTGACTGTCTGAAAATAAGGAATGTTGAACATTCTGAGTCAAGGCAAATAAATGTTTGAATACATATATTTAGAACTTTATAAATAAAGTGCCCAACCATAGCTTAGAGTGTCACAGAAAATAAGATTTACTTACCCCAGGACACTCATCTACATGTTTGTAGAAAGCCAAACCAGTACTGAAACGAAAATCAGCAGAGGTAATGGTATATATAAGAGTATATCGTCGATCTGAAAAGGGAGGTAAGAGATGAATCTCTACGACCGATAACAGAGAACCTATGAAATAAACCCCGTAGAAGGAGATCACTGCATTCAAATAGGCAATACTCTCCTCACATCCCTCTGACATTCACTGCACGCTGAGAGGAAAACCGGGCTCCAACTTGCTGCGGAGCGCATATCAACGTAGAATCTAGCACAAACTTACTTCACCACCTCCATAGGAGGCAAAGTTTGTAAAACTGAATTGTGGGTGTGGTGAGGGGTGTATTTATAGGCATTTTGAGGTTTGGGAAACTTTGCCCCTCCTGGTAGGAATTTATATCCCATACGTCACTAGCTCATGGACTCTTGCTAATTACATGAAAGAAATTAAATTTTCTTAGTTCTGTGTGCTGTTTGATTAAAAATAAATCCTCAAGTAACGAGGAAGGTAACTCCCATTGGTATATTAGATACGCAGAGCACTGCATGTGGGCCATAATATGTGGGACACTACAGGAGAATTGTGGCATAAATTGACTATAGTCAAATGACTCCCAAAAAGCACAAAGCCTTATAAGGATAAATTGTCATTTTATTGTTATAAAAAGTTTTCACATAATACAGTCTCTTTAAGGACAAACGGAACTCGTCCTTGTGTACTTCGTTCACTTAACAGCAATACCACACTCTTTAAGAGCAAATGTAACTCTGAAAAAAAACTGACACTGTTTGATGTTTATGCAGAAAAACAATATGACAGCACGCAATACAAAGTTAACCTCAGAGAAGCTTGTTGAGGTACCCTTATATTCATTCACCACATAGCCATTCTGTGTGCTGTTTGAAACAAATCCGGAGCTCAATTACAACGCTATCCGGACACACAGAGGGGAGGAGTACTGCATCAGTAAAATAAATCAGGAAACGTATGCAGCCAAAGACGGCCCCAAGCTCCGTCTCTCATGTGCGTGGAAACACAGCCAGCATATAGCCATTAATATTGCGTTGCTGAGAAAAAAGGGCGCCAAATATAACCCCGCCCTTCGTGGGCGTAATATACACACTCTCCCAGTCGCCATATTTACCGATAGTAACCACTGAATCAAATCAGATGCGACTAACGGGAGTTAACAGACCCCTTTCGGTACAATGTAATACCGGACAAAAAGTATAACAAGAAGCCTTACATTAAAGATCTACATCATATAGTGAACGGCTTAAAAGAAACCTCACTCAGATTAACCCTCTCTGTATAATGGGCATAAAAACTTGAACCCTATTGTCCGTTCAGAGTAAATGTTCCCAGAAGCCACACTCCTGAGACCCAGTGCCTGCCATTACCACACTGCCATATAATCCTCCCTTATACAATAAAAGAGATAATTGTCCCAGAAAAGTGCTAAACTTCCTCTGTCCTGAATCTTCTCTTGTTGTTTCAGACCCAGAAATAATAAAGTCAGCACTTACCTTGAAAGCTGTGCGACAGCATGGCAGTCCAGCAGGTTTTCAGAGGTCCTCTCCCTCCCATTGCCCTGTGGACTAAGATAAGCCTGAGTTAAAAATGCTTAGGCTATCTGTATTTAGGGCAGAAAACAAGTATAGGAGGCGCAGTGAGAATTATGTCCCACTAGTTCCTATTGCTTTAAAGTAACCAAATGCCCTACTGTAGAGACTGATTAGGTCTAGGCTACACCCCAGAACAAAGTAGCACTCACTGGCACTACTTTAAAAATAATAAACTCTTGATTGAAGAAACTAAACTAACACCTCCCTTTGCCATCTCCTATCTTACTAACACAGGCAAAGAGAATGACTGGGTTGGGAGGAAGGGAGGAGCTATTTATACAGCTCTTTGCCTCCTCCTGCTGACCAGGAGGCGATATCCCACAAGGATGAAATCCGTGGACTCATCCTATCTTGAAAAAGAAAAGGAAGCATAACTATATACAGGTGTGTGTGTGTATGTTCAGTAAATAAGCACTCACTGGTCTTTATCCATCAAAATATAGTGAATATTATTTATTAAAGTGACGTTTAAGGACAAACACACAGTCCCTTCTTCTGACAAACAATCATTGCAAATAAACTTATATAGGCCAGCCTATACCCCTCCCCCACAATCAAGCCAATCGTGGCTGTCCAGGTGTAAAGACCAACTGCTGAATAAAACAGTGTGTTAATATTATGTAAACATATCCCAAATATCAATGTTAAAATAATTCAAAACTACCCACTAGCAACTTACTAAAGTGTATGAATATATCTATCCCATGGCATCAGGATGATCAAAAAAAACATAATTTATGCTTACCTGATAAATTCCTTTCTTCTGTAGTGTGATCAGTCCACGGGTCATCATTACTTCTGGGATATTACTCCTCCCCAACAGGAAGTGCAAGAGGATTCACCCAGCAGAGCTGCATATAGCTCCTCCCCTCTACGTCACTCCCAGTCATTCGACCAAGGACCAACGAGAAAGGAAAAGCCAAGGGTGAAGTGGTGACTGGAGTATAAATTAAAAAATATTTACCTGCCTTAAAAACAGGGCGGGCCGTGGACTGATCACACTACAGAAGAAAGGAATTTATCAGGTAAGCATAAATTATGTTTTCTTCTGTTAAGTGTGATCAGTCCACGGGTCATCATTACTTCTGGGATACCAATACCAAAGCAAAAGTACACGGATGACGGGAGGGATAGGCAGGCTCTTTATACAGAAGGAACCACTGCCTGAAGAACCTTTCTCCCAAAAATAGCCTCCGATGAAGCAAAAGTGTCAAATTTGTAAAATTTGGAAAAGGTATGAAGCGAAGACCAAGTTGCAGCCTTGCAAATCTGTTCAACAGAGGCCTCATTCTTGAAGGCCCAAGTGGAAGCCACAGCTCTAGTAGAATGAGCTGTAATTCTTTCAGGAGGCTGCTGTCCAGCAGTCTCATAAGCTAAACGAATTATGCTACGAAGCCAAAAAGAAAGAGAGGTAGCGGAAGCTTTTTGACCTCTCCTCTGCCCAGAGTAAATGACAAACAGAGAAGACGTTTGTCGAAATTCCTTAGTTGCCTGTAAGTAAAATTTTAGAGCACGGACTACATCCAGGTTGTGCAGTAGACGTTCCCTCTTTGAAGAAGGATTTGGGCATAAAGAAGGAACAACAATCTCTTGATTGATATTCCTGTTAGTAACTACCTTAGGTAAGAACCCAGGTTTAGTACGCAGGACTACCTTATCCGAATGAAAAATCAAATAAGGAGAATCACAATGTAAGGCTGATAATTCAGAGACTCTTCGAGCCGAGGAAATAGCCATTAAAAATAGAACTTTCCAAGATAACAACCTTATATCAATGGAATGAAGGGGTTCAAACGGAACGCCCTGTAAAACATTAAGAACAAGGTTTAAACTCCATGGTGGAGCAACAGTTTTAAACACAGGCTTAATCCTGGCCAAAGCCTGACAAAAAGCCTGGACGTCAGGAACTTCTGACAGACGTTTGTGTAACAGAATGGACAGAGCTGAGATCTGTCCCTTTAATGAACTAGCAGATAAACCCTTTTCTAAACCTTCTTGTAGAAAAGACAATATCCTAGGAATCCTAACCTTACTCCAAGAGTAACCTTTGGATTCACACCAATATAGGTATTTACGCCATATCTTATGGTAAATCTTTCTGGTAACAGGTTTCCTAGCCTGTATTAAGGTATCAATAACTGACTCAGAAAACCC